>NC_080035.1:56373589-56673589 GCF_030020395.1 Manis pentadactyla | reverse complement strand
CTGGGATTGTGATAGGGCTTGCACTGACTATGTTTGTCATGTTGATAAGTATTGTCACTCTTTGGTCTTCAGATCCATCAACACAGGATGTTTACCCACTTACTTAGGTTGTCTTTAATATGTTTCAACAATTGTTTTGTAGTTTTCAGCATACTAGTCTTGTAATTTTTTTATATTTATGTCTAAGTATTATATTCTTTGTGGTATTATTGTAAATAAAATTGCTTTTAAAAATAAAATTGATATTTGCATACCACTTTTATGCAAAATAAGTAAATTTGTGAAATCCTTAACTTTCTACATACAAGATCATGTCATATGCAAACAGATATTTGACTTCTTTCCCCCATCTTGATAACTTTTGTTTTCCTTCCCAAATTGCCCAAGCTAGAAAACTCAAGTGCAATGTTGAAAAAAATAATAAACCTCCTTGTCTTATTCCTGATCTTAGGGGGAAAACATTCAATTGTACACCATTAAACATAAGGGTTTGTCATTTCTGTTGATCATCCCAAGAACCACATTCTGCTTTTACTGATTTCCACTATTGTTTTTTTAAACTCTGTTCCATATATTTCCACTCTAATCTTTAGTTATTTCCTTCCTTCTGCTTGCTTTGATTTAGTTTGTTCTTTTCCTATTTTCCTAAACTGGAAGATGAGGTATTAATTTGATGTCTTTCATCTCTTTTTATACATGTTTACAGCCCTAAATTTTTCTATAACCACTGCTTTAGCTGTATCCCATAAGTTTTTTAATATCGAGTTTTGTTATCATTTATCTCAAGACATTTTCTAATTTCTCTTGTGATTTCTTCTTTAACTCCCTGGTTATTTGGAAATGGGTTGTTTAATTTCCAAATATTTGTAAATCCCCCAAATTTCCTTTGTTGTTGCTTTCTAATTTCATTCAATTGCGGTTGGGGTATGTACTTTGTATGATCTCAATCCATAAATTTATTGAGGCTTAGTTTATGGCCCACCATATGATACAGTCTACCCTGAAAAATGTTGCACGTGTATTTGAGAAGCCTATTCCGCTGCCACCGAATGGATTGTTTCATAGCTGTCTTTTAGATCTATTTGGTTTATAGTGCTATTCAAGTCTTCTATTTCTTTGTTGATTGTGTCTGTTGTCCTATCCATTACTGGAAGTGGGATATTAAAGTCTCCAACTATTGCAGTTGTTCATTTCTCCTTCCAATTGTCACAATTTTGCTTCATATATTTAGAACTGTGTTATTAGGTACACACATTTTCATAATTGACTTTTATCATTATAAAATATCCCTCTTTGTCTCCAGTAACAATTTTTGTCTTAAAATTATTTTGTCCGATATTAGTATTTCTAGTAATAAAAATAATATTAGTATATAAATATAATAATTGTCTGACAACTCTATCCTTTTACTTTCAACCTATGTCTTTGAATCTAAAGTATGCCTATTGGAGAAAGGATATGGCCTGATCTTGTTTATCCATTCTGCCAGTATCTGCCCTGAATCAGCATGTTTAATCCATTTACATTTAATAATTACTCATCATATAGGATTTAAATGTGTCATTTTGCTTTCTATATGTCAAATACTTTTGTTCTCCTATTACTCTATGATTGCCTTCTTTTGTTTAAAGAGATATTTTATAGTGCACTATTTTAATTCCCTCGATGTTTCATTTATTATTTTAAGCTATTTTCTTAATGGTTACACTAGGGGTTAAAATTAGTACTTTATATTTAAACACTACAGTTTGGATTAATGCTAACTTAACTGCAATAGCATACATTAGATTAGCTCCAATATAGCTTCATATATAGCTTCCCCACCCTAGTTTGTCTTCTTTTTGTCATACAAATTACACCTGAATGTACTGTGTGCCTACCAAGTTAGAATTATAATTATTGTATTATGCAGTTCTTTAAATCAGAAAAAAAGATATTACAAAATAAAAATACACTTATTTTTATACTTACTGATGTAGGAATTTTTAACCAGTGTTCTTTATTACTTTATTACTATTAAAAACAGGAATTTTTTATGTTTTTATTTTTTTAAATGTTTTTGTTTGGTACCCTTTCATTTTACCCTGAAAAATTTCCTTTCAAATATCATTGGGTGGGTCTGCTAGAAACAGATTCAGGTGTTGCTTACCTAAGTGTCTTAATGGCTCCTCCACTGTTAAAGGATAGTTTTGATGGACATAGAATTCCTTGTTGACTCTTTTTTTTCTCTTCAGCATTTTATATACAACAGACCATTACCTTCTGGGATCCATGGTACCTGATGAGATGTGAGTTCTGATCCCTTTTACATGATGAGTCATTTTTCTCCTGCTCTAAGATTATTTTTAGTTTTTGACAGTTCAACTATAACATGTGTAGGTGTGGAGCCCTGAGGTTATACTAGTTGGGAGTTTACCAAGCTTCTTGAATGTGTAAATTAATGTTCTTCATCAAACTTGAGATGTTTTCTCCCATGATTTCTTTAAATATTCTTTCTGCTCCTTTATCTTTCTTCTCTCCTTCTGGGACTCTCAGCATGTATGTTGATACATTTGATGTGACCCACAGGTCTCTGAGGCTCTCTTCGTTTTTCTTCAGTTTACTTCTGTTTCTCACACTAGATAATCTCAATTGATGTATATTCAAATTTGCTGGTTATTCTTTCTGCCAGCTCAAATCTATCAATGAATCCCTCCAGTGTACTTTTTCATTGTAGGCACTGTAATTTCACCTCTAGAATTATTTTTTTTAATAATTTCTGGTTTTTTATTCATATTTTCTATTCAGTGAGACATGGTCACTATACTCTCCTTTAATTCTTTATATCTGGCTTCCTTTAGTCCTTTGAACTTATTTTTAATAGGTTATTTAAGGTCATTGTATAAGAAGCACAACATCTGGGCTCCCTCCTTGAGAGTCATTATTGACTTGTTACCCCGTGAATGGGCCATATTATAGCGTTTGTGTCTTGTGACTTTTTACTGAAAACTTGAAATTTAGATAATGTGGCAAAACTGCAAATGAGACTCCTTTCCCTCATGAGGGCAACAACCTGAACTTTTCCTTTAATAATCTTCATAATTGATAATTACCTGCTTAATGTCTACTTATTCCATTCTATTTTAAACATCCTAAAGAGCAGGAACTGTTTGAAAGAAAGTGATCTTTGTGAAACAGATGGTCAGAACACTGGTAATCTAGACCAATGCTATCTAGATTCAGGGCCATTAGTTACATATGAACACTTAAGATACGAAATTAACCCATCACAGTGTGAGAAACCAGAAATTCAAAATTCAAAATTATAAAAAGTAAAATAAAAAGACAGAGAGTTTGAAAGAAAAAAAAATGGGTAGCATTATTAATTCAGAGCTTATCCTATGGACTAATGTGAAAACATCAGTGATTATATAATGGAATATAAGGAAGCATGCTAATATCTTTTAAAATAACAATGCTTTCAAACAACATGGGCTCTTCTTTTCCCTACATATTTCTTTATATTTCTTAGAATATTCCCCATTTCATAGAATTTATTCACTAAGTAAATTTCACTGAAACTATTACTTGAGATAAAGATGAAAAGGAAGCTCTATTAAGAGAAATTCAAGTCTATTCAATTTAAAGAATCCAAGATCTAAACATATGCATTTTTATCTTCATTAATCTATCATTATTATTGAATTATTTCTTTTAAGGAAAAGGTAGTACTAAAGTAAATTGATAAAAAGATGTTAACAAACACAATGCCCAAATTGACCTCCTAAAAGAAACTTTTAATCTCCTTCTGGTACATTACCTCACCATCATCTAAAATATAAATCATCATGGTATACGCGCAATATATACCATATATACATATATATATGTTCTGGCTATATACATATATATACACATATATATGTGTGTATATGTATGTATATATGTATATACCATATATATATATGTATATATATGGTATATACACACACTCAGAGAAAAGCATTATACTGAAAAATCAAGTAATGTCTTCAGAAGATAATATTTTTCCATTTGCACCAATTCTATAATTCTTTTCAATTTTTACTTACCTCACTGGCACATCTCTCTATACCACCATTAAATCCTTTTTCAGAACAAGGCTAAACATAAATATATACAAATATTCCTCCATTAACTACAGAAAATTGCCTTACACAGATCATCTCACTTGGAGTTTCAATAATCTTTGAATTATGTAAATTAATCATTTGACATTTTATTACGAATGCAGTGATAGTGCTTAGTTTCGATTCAAAAATCAAAGATTTCATTATCCTATAAAATATATCCAGAGTTCAAAGTATTTAAAGGGGGTTAAATAAAATGCAAACATTTAATGCAACATTAAGCATGTGAAATAAAACTCGATTGCCTAAAGAAAGCATGCTATGCTGTTACCCTGGTGACAGGTTGAAAAAGGGATTGTGAGCTGAATAGCTGTATGATATGAAATTAAAATGTTTCACATTGAACAATCCAAAATGAATTGGGAAAGGTTAGAGTAGAGGAGAGAGAAATCAATTCTCCAATGGCAAGGGTGAATGGGAAAGAGGCATGAATAGGATTTGCCAGTGGGGTGCAACAGCTGCCAAATATCCTGCAGCCAAAGCATTACAATAATACTGATGAAGTGTGCAGGAGCTTTTGGAATCATCGCAGGGAACAGAAATTCTCCTACAATAATGAGGCTATTCTGTCCTCGATTCAGCTCTTATCGTAGAATCAACAAAAAGAAAAATATTTTAAAATGTTAATTTTTAGCAAAAAATGTATAAACAATGGCATTTTATCCACTTAATATTTGGTGCTTAACCTCACATAGATTTTTAAGCCATCCAAGACATAGTCATGTCAAGTAACTGAAAATATCATGACAGATACTAAAAAGTAAAGCAAGCTTAAAGGATAATGATTGAATCAATATTTTCTCCCCTCTTGCTGCTTTTAGATTTGCTCAAATGAAAGTAGGTATTTCCAAAGACACAGTATGGCTATGTGTATTTGTTAATATACATAGAAAGTACTATTTTTATTATACAGTTAGTTACCAGACAACTTCATTGTCATAACGAAATAGCTTATCTGAGAGCATATTTGAAACAAGTATGATATAAAAGCAAAATTTTATTGTCACAGTGTAAATGTGGTAATATTTGGTTCTTTTAAATTCAGAGACATTTAAGTAATAGAGCCAATATGGAACTGCACAACAATGCTCACCTTTCTTTGGGAATTATTTTCACATGGCTCCTTTTTTTTCTCTGTTTCTTTCCCCAGTTATCTTTCAATGATTAAGATATTTCAAAATCTTAAATGTTTACCATCTAATTGAAAATTTAATAATGGGTGAATGAATTATAAACCTAAAACCAGGAAAGGACATTCTTTTTTAATAGCAAGGGGGAAAAAAAACCATAATTACATCTGTCAGATAAAAATCACTAAAAAATTGATTCTCCATTTTATCAGGGAGCCAAATGAGGTAAGAAAATACAATACAAATGTAGACATGTCCAGTGCAATTCAAGTGAATGTCAGTTCCCATTATGCCACTGTGGCTAATGGAGGTAAAGTGACAATAGGCTCTATAGCCAGTCAGGATACCTGGTAAGTTCTGCCAAGTACGAGCTCCACACATCCACAGTAATCCTCCACAAACGTGAACATTACATGTTTTTAAACCTTCAGGCTAAAGTCTCTTCATCAGTATTATCAGAGGCCACAGCGAAGGTGTTCCTTTCCCTGTCTTCAACCTCCGCTCAAATATCAAGAGGGAAACTAGAAGATTTAAGTAAAAACCAGAAAGTAAAGGGTTCTGCCTCATGCTATTTGATCAGACTGAAAACTGAAAAATATTTCAGGAATCATCTGGCCCAACACTGCCATTTCTCAGAGCAGGAAACGGAAGCATTTGCACAACGGCTGGTCCCGCCTTGATACTTGGCAGTGGTGCTGGGACCAAAATGCTGACTCCTGACACCTCATCAGCGCTGGTTCCACTGCACCATGCCAAGCACTCGGGCGATCCAATGCCAGGTGAAGGAGCCCAAAGAACTGAACATGATACAATTTTCCTCCCCCAAACGACTCAACAGAGAGACTGCCATAAATAAAAGAAGCTCTATGGAATTCTGTATATGCATCTACATGTTTAAGAAATGTGGGGTGCACAACCACACTCCACACTACCAGGAACCACTATTATCACATACTCTGATGCAAATTAATTATCTGATTTATCAATTCTAAAAGAACAAGATTTTCTCTTGCATGTTAATTTTTTTGAAGTACTAACACTGTAGTCTTTCGAAACCACTTTTTCAAAAACCATTTAATACAGAGAAATGTTGACATTACGCTATGCAAAAAAAGAACTAAAAGACACCCTTTCAAGTAGGATGGCCCATTTTCTGTAAAAAGAAAATACAACATTAAACTCTATGTATATGTAAATATAGAAAAAAGGCAAATGCTCATTAGAGTTGCTGGTACTTGCAGTCTCTAATTTCTCCCTTCCCATTTTTTTCTTAAACCCCCATCGACCCAACTTTAACCACCACTTTCTGAAAACTGCTACTGTCAAGGTCTCCTATGACCTCCACATTGTTAAATTCAGCGGTCACTGGTCTCCTTCTTCAGACTTGATGTATTTCAGTTGAACACTCCTGCCTCCTTGAGCCCTATCTTCACTCGGCTCTCTGGACTCCGCCCCTGCCTACTTTTCCACCTATGTCCTCTGCTGTTTCTTCTCAGTCTCTTTTGCTGGGTCGGCCTCATCTTCTTGTCTTGTTAATGTGCGTGTCCCAGGGCTCGGGCCCAGGACCTCTACTCCTAACTGGTCTCCTGGCTTCCGCACTTCTCCCCTTACGGTGGTGTGTAACACTGCAGCCACAATGATCCTGTTCATACCCGGCAATGCCTCCACTCCATTTCACAGGGAGGAAAAGCTAAGTCCCTAAAACAGCCTGCCGAACACAGCTCCACCTGTACTACTCTATAGCTTAGTTACACCTCTCAGGTAGCACCGGCCTCCTTGCTATTTCTCAAACAGACCAGGCATGCTGGGACCTCAGGCGCTTTGCATTTGCTGTCTCCTCTGCCTGGAAGGCTCTTCGCCCAGATATTCACATGACCGACTGCCTTCCTCCTCAGGTCTTTGCTCTAATGTGAGCCTCTTCATCCCGGTCTTCCTTCCTGCCATCCACTTTCCCTGCAATCTACATTAAAACTGCAAGTACCTCACCACCCACCCCCAAAGTGCTCTATATCCCTTTCCCTGTTTTGTTTATTACCAAAACAGTTATCATCATTTGATGTGCCACACACTTTACTGATCTGTTTTGCCTGCCTATCCTCTACTGAAATGTGAGTTCAATAGGGGTAGGATAATTTTTTGACCATTTTGTTCCCTGCTAAATTCTTTAAATTTTCTAACTCAACTCCTAAAATCATGAAAAGGTGATTTTAAAAGACATGTGATTACATTTAAGATCCACATCTGATTCTCTTATTCAATAAGGAATGAAAGGACACTATCTTTAACATAAGAAAAAGTATTTCAAACCAACAGCTAATATACCGTTAATGTTGAAACAAGGCATCCCAGCTAGGAATAAAGCAAGTAAGTATCACTGTCACTACCTTTGAAATAGAATATTTGTCATTAAGGATAAAGAAAATTGGGGAGAAGTGCCTAAATTATCATGTTAAGGATTTTATATCTCATTTGACGTTGACAAAAACTCTTGAAGAACTACTATTATCTCCACATTATCTCTGAGTCCAAGAGATGTTAAATAATTTATCCTAAAATAATAATTGGGATTGGTAGAACCAAGGGAGAAATCCAAGTCTCTAGCACAAAAGCCTGTGTTCCTAAACATGAAACTATCCTGGAAGTTCTAGCCAGTAGAAGAAGACAAGAAAATACATATTATAACTCATAGAAAGGATGGCACAGTTATTATTAGAAGATGCAGTGGTCACTGTTGTTGATTACTTGACATCTGTTTCACACCAGAAAATCAGTCCGAGACAATCATGATAATCCCATTCCCTTTGCAGTGACTGATTAAGAATGGGCAGATTGTACTTCTGGTCCATGAGAACTGAGAAGCAGCTGGCTGGGTTAACATCTGGGGAAATGGACATAGTCCCCTGAGCCTTCTCTAGATTTGACTCCTAAAACTTCTGCAGCTGTTCTGCTATCATTGCCTTATGATGAAGCCCATACACAGAAAAAGGAAAGCTAAGAGAACTGCAGAGAAGTGGCATCCGGAGAAGAGCATACTGAGCTCACCCTTCCTGTCTTCTGACTCCTGTTCAAATCAAGAACTGCCCGTCTGGATCGGGGTTCCCATTACCTGTACCCAAAGGCATCCCAAGTAATTCAGAAGGTTGTAAGATTGCCCCTCTTGAAATCAAGCAAGAAGTTATATAATGGATTTCTCAAGTCCAAGAAGAATTATTACAAAAGAATTACAAATACTCAAGTAGTCAAACTCACAGAAACAGAAAGTAGAAGGTGGTTGCCAAGGGCTGGGAAAGAGGAAATGGAAAGTTGTTCACTGGGTATGGAATTTCAGTTTTCAAGACGAAAAAGACATCTGTTGCACCACATTGTTTATATAGCTAACACTAATGTACTGTGCACTTAAAAATGGTTAAGATGGCAAATTTTGTTATGTTTTTACCAAAATAAAAAAGTTACAAATACCATCAGCTTTTCTTTATCAAATCAATCATCATTTAGAAAATGAGGAAAAGATCCTATCCGTAACAATACAATATATGAACTTAGGAATAATAACAAAAATATAAACTACCTATGAATAAGAAATGTACACTTGAAATAAGAGAAATTATAAAGCTTTAATGACAGAAACAAAAAAAAACTTCAATAAATACAGAATCATATCTTATCTTTTTAAAAGTCTCTATCCAAGTTTATTATGACTTTAAGGCAATTCCAATATCAGTGCTTTCAAAGCTCAACTAGAAGAATGATTAATATATTTTAAGAGAAGAAAATAATAAATTATAAGGATAGAATGACAAATGGCAATGAAGAGAAAAATCCAGAAATGGACCATAATATATTTAAGAAGTTGGCAAAGGATGAATGTGATATTCAATAATCAATAAAGGATAGACAAGTCAATAAATGAAGGACACCAGGTACTCCAAAATATTCTGAGTAAAACCACACTGGCTAACTACAAAAAAGTAAAATCAGATCTCAACCTCTTATCAGCTTACACAGTACATTCAAAATATGAAAGATCAGTAGAATAAAAGAAGATTTGATATAATCTTAGGCTCTTTTAAAAATAAAAGCAAAATAAGACACCACAAAGAAAAAAAATTGATCTGACTAAACAACATTAAAAACACATTCTAATCATGTTGCATTCGCTGGATTATAACACAAGGCATCCCATTACTTACTTCACTGAAATTACCAGGCTTCAATTTCTACTTTCTTGTCATGTTTATGGCTACTTGATATAAACAGAAAATGCCACTTCTTGTTCTCGACAGTTTTCTTACCTACAAAGCCTTTAGTTGGTTTTAAACTATAAGATAGATTCTTTTCTTATTTTTTTATAGCAAATTAAGTAAAAACTTTGCGGGTTGAAACAAAATTATATAGGATCAATTATTCTCATAAAAATTCTATAAAACAGGACAGAATACATATTATTCCCATTTTACAGATAAGCTTAAGCTTAAAGTAATATACCTAAGGTCACATTAAAAAATGGTACAGTTCTGACTAAAAATGAGACTTCTAATTCTAAATTCTAGTTTTTCACTAACCACAGAATGCATTTATGTAACATAAGCACACCTTCTTATGTGTGTGGGTGTAGGAGTGGGTGTAAACGGGCAAGATTGGGGTGGAAGAGGAAGTAAGGGAATGGAGGGCAGCAGGGAGCAGAAAGGGAAGGTGGGAGAGAGCCAGGGACAGAGGGGAGGAGTGGGGAAGGAGAGAGGGAGGGAGGGAAGAGGAGAGGACAGCACACGAGAGTGGCCATACATACACTCACTGTTACTGACTAAATTTTTGAATCCCCTCAAAATTCATACTTTGAAATCCAGTGTCCAGTGTTCTGCTATTTGGAGAAGAGGACTTGGGGAGGTGATTAGATTGTGAGGACGTAGCCCTCAGGAATGGGATCACTGCCCTTAAAAGAAGAGGTGAGGGTAGCTTTCTGTAATTTACAAGACAGTCCTCCCCAGAACCCAAGCACACTGGTGCCCTGAGCTTGGGCTTCCAGCCTCGAGCGTTGCGAGGCATCAGTGTTTGTTATTTAAGCCATCCAGCCTATGATAATTTGTTATAGGGGCCCAGATTGACTAAGACACTCACGTATGCTTCTGTCTTGCCATCCTAGGAGTTATAAAGAGATGCTACTTTACTTGGGGAGTAGGTCTGAATGTTTTATAAATAAAGTTAAGTACCAAATCACGAAGAAGAAGCCCATGACATAACACAGACGTAAGTGAATTCCAAGGGGCTTAAAGAGTTAATTGTTGCTGATTTTCCCAATATCCACCTATAAGTATTCACCTGTTTAAAAAAAAACAATAAGTGTTCAGGATTTTGAACATATTCCCTGGGGAATGGTGAAAAGGGCAAAGGAAAAAAGAAAAGGAAGGAAGCAAGTAAAAGAAGCCTACAAAATGTAGTGAGTTTATTGTATAGCAGCAGTTAAAAGAAAAAGAAGACTTCTATAAAACCCACAGCATTAACATTTACTTTCAAACACCTTAAAACAGATTTAATACATGAAAACAGATTACACTGCCCACGTCCACCGCAGTATGGCTTTGCCCTGAGAACTGGCTTTGCCCAGGAAGTCAAGGGCTTACTCTGAGCCACATCCCCCGCCAAATTCTTCCAACACGCGAAGTGCTGTGAGAATGCAAAACGGCCCTCTTCTAGGGAAGACGGATTTGGTCACCAACGATTCTACCACCAGGAAAGCTGGCCTGGCTCTCCCTAGAAGTAACAATCATTACAATGACTAATGAGTCAGGTAACTTAACAGGAAGACAATAATCACGGAATTAGGAAGTCTGAGTGATAAAGAGTAAGAATGGCTGGAGGAAATAGACACTTCAAAGAGGGTACACTGGCATTCATCAGTCTGAAAAGCTTGGGATGGCAGAGGTGGACTTGCACCAGAGCACAGTAATGGGAGGGCTTGGGGAGAACAGCAGCAAGAAGTTGTTCCTGACCTCTGAACAATATCTGGACCTAAAGAAAATTCGGAGCAAAGTTAAATGAAATATTACTGAAAGGAACTAAATTGTTTTACTTTTTCCTCCAATCATTATCAGTTAGTGAAACAATTAACACCAAACCACAATGCCAACAAACTAATCTTAGCTTCAAATAACACGAAGCAATTGTTTACCACAACTTTTAATGATTCAGTAAAAGTGTTCAAGTATGATTATAAAGAAAAATAGCTTCATGGTAAGTCAGCATGTATTTATGTAAAAACACAATTATGTCTGCCAAATTTATGTACAGTCATCCTAAAAAAAACTGCTGTTGTTTCTGACGTGAACTTTTTTTTTAATCTAAAATGTGCTGCTATCTTTTTACTATCCAAATACTATGGGTACATATTATTAATGCCTTTTTCCAAGTTATAAATGATAAAAGAGTAAAACCCATAGAGAAATTGGAAAAATAAGATCAGCGGCCAAAACAAGCAACACAAAGGAAGGGCTGTGGCTACTGGGTTTGGAGCATAAACATTACATAAGCACGCCCATTACACAGCAATATGAAGCTACCCCTGGAGGCTAACTCCTAGACTCCATTCCCAAGCCAATAATGAAGACATGACTCTGAAGCCAAAATGTGAAGATTCAATCACCTTATATCAGCTTTGGTGCCAGGGGTCTCTTCAGCAAACAAGCAAAAACAACTTAGATCCACTTTGCCTAAACAAGATTATGCTCTGTCAAATAGACAATATATTTGGCTAGTAGTTATAGGTCTCTGCTGTTATAGATGGTACCAATTTTATAATAAACTGCCCTACTTAGGAAATAAGTTCAATAAAATATAAACTGACCAAAAATAAATCATTGTTATATAGATAATACATGCACAATTGTCTATGTAACTGAACTTTTGGCCTATATATTTCATTAATATAATTTTTTCCAACTTCTATAGGGTAATGTTCAATGGTAGTAAGAACAGGGGGATTCAGGGAAGACAGAAGAGCAGGAAGCACCAGGAATCTGTCTCCATAAACTAGACAGCTGTTACAGGGCCGGGATCTGTCTGATACAACTACTTTGGAACTTTGAAGGCCAGCCGAAGGCTTGCAACTTTCAGGGGAAGACTTATATGGTAAATTGCAGTATATTTCAGCTCTTAGCACAGTAGCAGCTACCAATCCTCCTACCACCGCCATGTGGCAGGCAGCTGAGCACCTGTTCCTGGAGCATCCGGCTGTGGAAGTCACAGGGCAAAAGGGACCCTGTCTGCCAAATACTGGAGATCTGTGCTCACAACTGCTTCTGATCACAGAGGAGCAGACAAAAGGGTGGGTAGCCACTGCTATTGCACCTCCCTGATTGTTGCAAGCCACTCCTCATCTGGTTGAAGTGACTTCCAGGAGATTTGAAGGGCCAGTACCTTCTTTTCCCCCCACTTCATTTTTTGCTTTTTCTTCTGTCAGGAGCCAGACCTTAAAAACTAAGACATTCATTAACAACTGCATATATGAGGAAAATTGGAAAGTGACTGCACATGCCCAGGAAAAGGCTCAGAAAAGACCTGAGAAGACCTTAAGTTTACACCTCAGGCTGATCTCTGGCACAGATATAGCCTACAATAATCAATAAGCAAAATTAGTAACAAAAAAACAGTAAACCTTGGAGAAAAAGGAGAATCTGTTTTCAGAGTTACCACATTACTAGAATCAGATGTCCAGTGTTCACAAGTCATACAAAGAAGTAGGAAAGTATGGCCTTCTCAAAGGAAAGAAAAACAACAAGAAAATGCATCCCTGAAAAACACCTTATGGCAGATAGAGATATGTCAAATACTTCAAAATAACTGTCAAAGATGCTCAGAGAACTAAAGCAAGATATGGAGAAAGTCAAGAAAACACTGTGTATACAAAATTAAAATATCAGTAAAGAGAAAGGAGAACCTACAAAGAGATGAAAAAGAAATTCTGGGGCTGAAAAGTAAAACTAATATGAAAAACTCACTAGAGGGATTCAAAGGCAGATGGAGCAGGCAGAAGAATGAATCATCCAACTTGAAGATAGGACAATAGAAATATATATTGAATCTGAAGAACAGAAAGAAAAGACTGAAGTGAGCAAAGCCTAAGAGACCTATGGGATACCATCAAGAGGAACAATAATGTATCATAAGAACCCCAGAAGAAGAGAGGGAAAGGGGAAGAGAGAATATTTGAAAAAATAATGGCTGAAAACTTCCCATGTTTGATGACAGACATGAATATCAATATCTGAGGTCAACAAACTCCAAGTAAGATGAACTCAAGAGACCCTGACCAAGATACATTATAATCAAACTTTAAAAAGACAGAGAATCTTGACAATAGCAAGAGAAAGCAAATCATCACATTCAAGGAATTCTCAATAAGATTATCATATTTCTCATCAGCATCTTTGGAAGCTAGATACAGTAGGTTGATATATTCAAAGCAGTAAAAGAAAAAGAACTGTCAACCAAGAATCATAAATCTAACAAAATAGTCCTTCAAAAGTAAGGAAGACATTAAAACAGTCCCAGATGAACAGAAGCTGAGGGAGTCTGTGACCACAAGACCTGCTCTGCAAGAAATGCTAAAGGCAGGCTTGCAGGTTGAAATGAAAGGATACTAGATAGCACCAAGAAGCCACATGAAAAAAACAAATACCCCAGTATAACACAGGGACAATTATAAAAGCTAGTATTATTATAGCAATAGGTTATAACTCCACATTTTGTTTTTTATATGATTGGAGAGACTAATGCATTTAAATTATTATTGGTTTATGATTTGAGCACAGAATGTATAAAGTTGTCATTCTGTGACATCAACACTAGGCAACCACTGATCCATCTTTATACTTTTTGCCTTTCCTAGAAATTTCAAATGAAAGAAGCAATATATTTAATAGTCTTCATTAACTGATTTATCTTTGCATGATTTTCTTTTTAAATTTATGCATTTTGATACATGTATCAGTACTTCATTCTTTTTTATTGCTGAGTAGTATTCCATTGTATGGATATACCATCTCCACTCATAAATTCATCACTTCATATACATTATACCAGTGGTTGTGTAGTAGTGTAACATTGTGATTTTAATGTGTATTTCCCTAATGATTGATAATGTCGAACATCTTTTCATAAACTTATTTTCATTCATATAACTTCTTTGATAAAAAATCTATGCCAAGCTTTTTTTTTAACTGGGTTGTCTGGCTTATTTTGAAGTTATGAGAATTATTTATACATTATAGATTCAAGTCCTTTATTGGATACATAGATATATCTCTAAATACATGCTGCCATTTGCTGTATTTTATAATATTCCTGATGGTATCTATGGAAGTTTATTCTGCATGTTTTAAATTCTCTAATAAAAATTAAAAATATACTTCCAATGACTAGTGAATAAAGAGAAAAAATACAACATAATATTAAGTTTAAAGAAAACAATTTAAACTATATTCCTAGTATGACTATGTAAGGTATATTGCTACATGTATGTATATATATATAAATATACATATATATATATATATATATATGCTTGGAAGGGAATATATCAAAATACTAAAGTCTTCAAACATCTGTAATTTTTATTCTTTTCCTTTTTAAACCTTCTTCAGATTCTTACCAATGGTAAGTCAACAATCTCTGAAAACAACTTGAATACATTTCTTAAAGATCAAACCAGTTCACCATTAGCTACACTCAGGACTTCTCAAATAATCAAGGTTCAAGTAATATCTGAAGGTAAAGGAACCAGGTAAAAGGATAATAAATAGTCATACAAGGTAGGGTTCTAGTTTTAAAACAACAGCTAGGATATCTCCTGCACACATCCATGCCTCCAGAACAGCACTGTCCACCGGAGTTCGCCGGAAGCAGAATGGTGATGACCGACAGGTTCTCTCTGTTGCCTGACACAGAGGCCACCCATGACAGAGCAGTGGTAGCCATGGGGCACTGGAAACCTGGCTAGTGACTCCATTGACACTGACATTGAATGTGACTGAGAAACTGAGTTTTTCATTTAATTTTAACTCAAATAGGCAAACATGGCTAAAACAACTTCAGGGGAAAGACCAAGGAGACTTGTGGCTCTACCACTCATTCTCCCATCTCCTTCCGGTCACTCATTAGTGGGCTGATATTCTACAACCTCTCATCTCTCCCTGGGTATCTACCAAATCATAACTTACAAAAAGATCCTGTATTAACCTTCCTGTGTTTTCTCTTAAGAATGAAACAAATGAAGGACACCAGGTACTCCAAAATATTCTGAGTAAAACCACATTGGCCATTTATAGGTTAAACATAATTTAGCTTTTATTCTACCTAATTCTTCAGGGGCAATCATGAGTTTCTGATCTGGGCTCTTCAGAGCTGCTCAGTCATCTGTTTTTTTTTTTTTTTTTCTTTTTTCTTTTTGTTTGTGGAAAAGCAAAAAGAAAGGAAAAGAAGTTGAAGTAACACAATTTTAACAGCATCACTCTAGCAAGTAATGGCTTCTGCTTGCTAAAGTAGGCTTACTCTAGCAGTTACACAGACATTCATAGTTAATAATTCTGTCATTTAGAAGCATTAATGCCATGAATTTGTTTTTATTTGCCTGAAATATAGCATGTTTTCCTTTTCACTTAGGTCACTAGGAAGTTTAAAGGCACACTTAGGGCTCACAAGTAACTCAACCTGGTGTTAATTCCTTCTTATACCTTACAAATGAGTTTCACATATATATATATATGATATATTTTTTAAACTACTCAAATTTATTCCTAAATTTTAGTAATAGCACTTAAAACGTTTTCAAGATTAACAAAGTAATAAAACAGAAATAATAAATACAAATTACTTGAACAGATTTCCCCTAAGGTTTCTGAGTATCTTCTTACCTCCCATAATGTCCAAATTAGAGGAGCCAAGATCCTTTTTGATTCTGAATTTTTAAAAAATCATTTGAACAAAACAGAAGCAGTATCATTTTTGAGCAGTGTGACCTCATCATACTTCTCTAGACATGCGTAAGATGCAGGCTGAGGTCAGTCAGACCTTTCATCTTTTCATTTATTTCCTAGGCAGATTAATTATCAATATTTTTCTGCTCATTTATTGTTTTAAATTATCTAACATACCGTGAATTTTCATGTTCGAGAAAACGTTGTGCTCTCAATTGGGATGCCACAAACAAGGCTGATGCTGTTGCCAATAACTGGTTTCTCTCATTCTCTGTTAACTTGTGTCCTGAGGGAAATCAATCAATTACATAATAATGTTAACATCTATGCTTTTATCTTATAGAATTATTAGTCATTTGAACAAGTATTTTATCAAGTATTTACTATGGAGCTTGTATCTTATCAGGCATTGGTGTATGCAGGGGAGGGGAGGCAGCACAATTGCTCAAATAAGACAAAACCCCCACTCAATGGAAGTTTTTTGTCTAATTTGAGGGGGGAGTTATGAAAAATAAATAGATGCACAGAACAAAACAATTACAAATAAGAAGACTGTCTTCACAGAGATCTCTAGGGAAAGCTTAAGGCTCCTCACACCCAGTTTGCTTCTGTGGACAGTGAGGATAACGGGCAAGCAGAAGAGGAGCTGCTGGCCAAGGACATTGGCTAGGCCATGTTCTCTTGCATGAAGGATTAAAAGAAAATAAAAGTGAGGTTTTCTTGCAGCCAGGGTTTGAATCCAAATCAATCCAGCCAGCCAACCAACTAATCTCTCTCCCTCTTCAATTCATTCTTCCTACCGTAATGTAACTGGACCTGGGGCAGTAGTCTAGCCTGCCAAGGTCCAGGAAGACTCCCTTATCCGGCTGAGTGCTGTACAGCAGAGACATCGGTTCTATTTGCACAAATCCTCAAGACAGGTCTCCATACTCGATTCTACAGGGTAACACGTCTCTTGAGAACTGTGTAATCTCACCACAATCTAACACTATTTATCACAGTGCTATACACAGATAACACAGTTATTACAAGGAATAGTATGGGCAATTTGAGCGTGGGATCATAAGCAGTAAGATGCCACTTAAACAATTCAAAAAAAATCAGGTAGTTGTTTAAATTCATTCAAAAGAAACGAAGTAATTTGAACATCAAGTCTAAAAAAATACTCAAAATAGACCAAGAGTATTCATAATTAGAATATAAGCACGTTCCAAATCTGCAGCATGCTTTCCTGTGGAGCGGCACTTCATGCCACTTAGAGGTGCACTGTTTCATGACACCGAAGGGAAGGGAAAACCTCAGTAATCCATCCCTCTTTGAGACAAACCTAGAAGCTCCATAAACTAGGAATCTGGGAATTTATTAACAGACCCCTCAGTGGCCTAATAAACCCCACAATTACAGGCTTTGAAAAGTTCCTGATTTTCTCCAACACAAGCAGTGATGAAAATATCCCCTATGATTCCGTAACTACACAAATGAGGATTACAGAAATCAGGCCTGTCTTCTTGAAACATAGAGCCTACAAGAGCAGTCTCAAGTGTGGCCTGGGGACTACTGGGGTCTTTAGGAGCCCTTCAGAGATCTGCAAAGTCAACACGATTTTCAAAATAATGTTAAGATTTGCTTTTATTTCTTATTTTTTCAGGAGCATATCATAGAAGTTCCCTGATCCAAGAGAAACATAACAAGTTTCTCTTGACATCACTGCTTTGATGTCAACATATAATGGATTACTGTTACTCTGAAAATGAATTCATATTTTTAGAGTTCCTAAATTTTAATTATAGTATGGGAAATACACCTGACCCTTGAACAATGCACATTTGAACTACACAGATCCACTTGTATGTGGATTTTTTCAATAAATATATTGTAAAATATTTTGGACATTTACCACATTTTGAAGAAACATATTGTTTTTTTGGCTTACTTTGTTGTAAGAACACAGTATACAATACAGATAACACAAAGTATGTGTTATTCAACTGTTCATGTTATCAGCGAGGCCTCCAGTCAACAGCAGGCTATTCGTAGTAAGACTGTAGTGAGCCCAAAGTCCTACGTGGATTTGTAGTGGCACACGGGTTGGTGTCCCAATCCCCATATTGTTGAAGGGTGTGCTGCAACAATAGATTTAACCACAAAAGCTCCTGGAGTCTGAACAACTTGGGTGTGCATCAGAATCACACATGGGTTAAAGCACAGGTTCCTATACTCTCCACCTGCAGAGACTGACTGGTAGTAAGTCTCAGGAGCAGCCCAAGATGTTGCATTTCTAACAAGCTCTAGAATGATGTTCATGTTGCAGGTCTACAGATCTCACTTTGAATAGAACTGTTTTAGATTCATGTCTATCAAATTGTGTAATACAAACCACTCAGCAGTTCATGAATCCAGTTGAGTGGGTGATGACTGGAAAGACAAATTATGTGAGCACTCCGCATACCAGTCTTTGTGTTATGTATACACTAAGTCATGAAGGAGCATGTATTTCTTACAGTGGTTCACAGTCAAAGGAGACACTTCTCTAGACACAACTGCACATGATATATCATCAGCAGAGAAAGAGACAACAAATTTTGGGAATCCTTTCAACTGTAAGATGCTGAATCAGCATTTCATCGGGTCTCATAAATTGTGGGCTGCACTCTCTCAGACAATACTGAGAAAGGAGGTTCCCAAGTAAGATTCACCATCATTCATCACACCTCACAGGCAAACTGGTTGATGAATATTGGCTTCAATCCTTTTACTGATACTGGAGCAGATTCTCAAATTGTACCAATGACAAATTCCCAATAAATGTGTAATAATATTGAAGACTTGTTTCCTCCTACAATTTAAATTTGTTTCTACGATTTGGTAATTTTAAGAGAGAAGTGCTGCAAAGATCATCTACTTCAGTCTTCATGCAGTACAGATGTCTCTTCTACAGCATGCCTGACACATGGTTAGCTAGGATCTATAGGACTCCTCTAATAGGAAATTTAGGAACTCTTCTGAGGACTTCTAATCATTAGCTACTTCTTATACTGAACCAGACTGCTTCTTTGTGACCTCCATCCACTGATCCAACATCCAATCTGAGGTAACATTGAATACTTGTTCTTTCCTACACTTGTACATTACCCATCGTGAAGGATACAGACTGCAGTTAGACGTCTTACAACTCATTAAATAAAAGGGTTTTATATCCTGACTATTCTTGGGGTATCTAGTCATGTTGAAAAGAGAGTATTCAGGTCCAAACTGGCAGTGTACAAGAGATTCTATCATAACTGTTCTATGATAACAGTTCTAGCATGAGACTAGATCACAGACCACAGTGGCACTGACTCCCGCAGGGTCCCCCACGGCCCGATGCCCCCTACATGTCTGCCTGGCTCTGACTTTGGACTTCCTCTGAATGTTCTTCTCCATTAAGATGCTCCCTGATCTTGCCCTTGCTGAAATCCCTGGCCCAGTTGGTCCTGGTCTATATGAAATTCATTTTCATATTTAGCTTAAATTAAGGGTCTAATATTTTGTATATAATAAGAGGAAAAATTCCCACATATACTAATTCCTATTTATCAGTTCCCTATTCCATTACACTGATATATTTATACATTTTTCTGTTTTGTGTTCCTTCAAACAATTCCTTCTTTCAGCTTCATATCATACTATTTTAAACAGAGGCTTGGCAATACATTTCAATATATGGGAATCCAATTTTCCTCTATTGTTTTCATAATTTCCTTGCCTACTTTCAGAAATTTATGACTACATATAAACTTGTAAATCACTTTAATGTAGTGAACCCTCAGAGTAGGTTCTCACCTGTCAAACCCTGTGGAGGTGCTGTGAGGGGAGCTGAGAATGCAGCTGCTGTCCCCTCACTGGATGTTAGGTCCCATGAGGGCAGCACTTTCTTTTGCTTACTGAGGAGTCCTAAGCAACTAGCACTTTGGGACATGACTTGTATTTAAATACACGCAGATTCTTCCCATCCCCTTGTCTAGTGTGAAGGTAACCAGAGAGCCGTGCAACCTGACGCTTATTTTTTGCCCCTCTGCTGACACTGATAGAAGGACGCACAAACGTAATTCTGCAATTCCGGGGTCCCAGTAGTGAGGAGGCAGAAAGACAGAAGCTCCGGCCTCATACACAGGACAGACACAGCCTCACGCACCCCAGCAGCTCAAGTCTTCAATGGCAGCAAGTCCCTCGTCTTTTCTACTTGAGGTAGAACCTTAGCCCAGGAGGAACTCTTAAGGTTTTTTCAAACTCATCTCTTTAAACTTTCAAGAGCATTAAAGCTTAAAATCTCTACTGTGCTCTCCAGTTAAGACCTGGAATAAGGTGAAACTCATGTTTTGAAAACCCTTACGCTTTTTGAAATTGTTTTGAAACTAGTTTCCCTGTGTTGCTACCTTTGACCTAATAGGTTCAATAAGTATCAGTATTCTTCTAATTTAATGATTTAATATTGATAATCAATGATTAATATTTTTAATCCTTTGTGGCTCCCTTTAAATCTAGTGTCATATTAAATAATGCTGACAGGTGTTCTGATCCTAAGCCATGCTTGTTCTGTGGAATATGGGATTGGCTCCATATGAGGGCAATCTGTCTGGATCATTTTGTTGGGGGATCTCTAAGTAATCTCTCAAGGGCTGGTCAGGTTTCTCAGAGGACAGTCTCCTATTATGCCTGAGAGTACCTTTTTGCCTGCCAGTACTTTGGGAACCAAGTGGGAAACAAGGGGAGGGGGTGTCACCATATTCAGAATGTCCATGTTCACTCAATCCTCTGTTCATCTGCGCCTTGTGTCATCCCCCGTGCAGAGTTCTTTATTCTCTACGGAGAAGAATCGCACAGCTTTTGCCAGGATGGAGGATAGAGTCGCCCTGCTCAGAAGAATGAGGAAGCAGATTTGGAGAAAATCCTCCAGAGACTTTAGACCAATAGTCCTTCCTACCTTTAGAATTTACCAAAGTCGCTAAAGCTAATATTTACTGAGACTTCTGAAGGGTTCCACAGGGATAATGAACTATTCCTCAGTTTTTCACATTGTCAGCTTAGGATTCAACTTTCTTAGGTTGTTAAATAAGCTAAGAAACATCTTCCAGCCTTTCATTTTCCAGAATGCTATCCCCTTTTTCCTTATGGGCTTGTGTCTTTAAAAAACTCAATTTGGTGGTGGGGAAAATGTATATACTTAAGCTATCATCTCTAGCTCAAATTGATAAAACACTCCCTTTACTAATTTCCTCAAAAAGTGTGTGTGTGTGTGTGTGTGTGTGTGTGATGATGCATTTTCTGAATCGCTATTTAAAAATCTCTCCACAATTAACAAATGACAGACATCTTAGTTGGGTGTAGTATTCTTGGGTCAAGTTCTTTCCTATGAAGTAGACTTTAAGATTTTCTAATTTCCAGTTTAGAGAATCTGAAGATGATCTCATTCTACATTCTTTGCATATAACTTTTTTTCTTTCTAGAGCCTTAAAAGATTTTTGTTCTCAATATATCTTTTTTTCATTGATTCTTTCTGAAATTCAGTCTTTTCGACTACACTTCAAGAGTGAAAAAATCTCCCCTATACATGTTTTTAAATTAACCTTCCCTTATTTATGCATTTCCTTATGTACATACAAAATGTCTTGAATCTTATCATGACGTCACATGATTTGATTCTCTTTACCTTGGTGCTAAATATTTTGAGATTCTTCCATTTATTCCTTTGGGTCACTAATTTGGTTCTTAGCAGTGACTATCCTACCTTTCACTTTGTTGAGATGTTCTATTTCTAAAATTGTGGGTTTTAGTTCATTAAAGTCTTCCTCCTCTAATTTAATGTCCTTAAGTGCTCTTATTATTTTTCATTAAGCTCAGTCATTTGCCTCCCCTGTCAGCAGTTCTAAAACTGAGTACAGCAAACCTGCCCTCAGGGATTATTCTAGGTCTTCCTCCCTAGATGGGCAATGCTTTTCCTCTGTACACTCATGGCTCTGTTTGCTTTCAATGGTCAGGCCAAAGGGTTACTAGGCAGGGGTTTGCTGGTGAATGTTTACCAACCAAATGGGGTGTAGAGGAAGGAGAAATACCCCGATGTGTAGCATTTGCCTATGTTCTTGTGGTAAAAACTTTCTTCAAGGCTGATTTTCTTGAAGTTGACTATCAACGTTACATCAAAAGGAGAGATGAGTACAACGGCTCTCCTGAGGCAGTAGCAGACCCCAGTGCCCCCCGAAGAGCCCTTGGAGAGGTGTTGCAAGAGCCTGAACACTACCTCACCTTGAAGCCATACTTGATTCCCTAAATCAGAACTGGCTTTTGTCTCGAGACACTTGGCTTATATCTTCACTTAGCACTTGATTTATTTTGTCCTGCAATGTAGTTGGCTCTTTACATGTTCTCATGATGCAAACTCCGTAACAGCAGTGAAAACATATCAATCGTTTTTCATTTTCTTCTACAGCACCTACATCAATTATTTGTTGAATGACTTTAATGACTGAATTTTCAAAGGTAACACTACAGTCCAAACATTATAGTATCTTTTTTAAAAGTATAAAATTAACTAAATGCAAAGGAAAAAAAGAGAGCTGTAATTAATGGTATACTTCTTGAGTGTATCAAACTTTTATTAAAAATATGTAACTTTTCAGAAGAGACAGATAATTCTGATGGTTTCTTTTCATGGGGCTGGAAGTTGAAGCCTAGCAAGGCAACAGAGAAATAGGTCCAAATTGTTCATTACAGGCCAATTGAAATTACAGTTCTTAAAATTTCTTCTCCCTCATTTTCCCTTTACTCCAAAATCAAAATATCTTCTTCCCCATTTTCTATTTATTTTTCAAAATCAAAGGAAAATAGTTTTTCAATATCAGAATCTAATAAGTTGACACAAGGAACAAATTCTTGTGTATCCTATTTTTTTTTTTTTATTTTAGGCATGGCCATTTCAAGGTTCAATCTAAGAATCTTTATTAACACTGTCGTAGTCCACAAATAAATTTGGGATGTTAAACATAAATAATAGAAAATTTTAATGCAGTTGTAAAAACAGGCACTTGCCTACGAACAGCGCCTAGGATAGCTGGACATATGGGAAGCAGACAAGTAATCCCGAAGGGGCCAAATGACCCAGCCTAAAGCATGTGGAGAAGACCCGGGGGTAACTTCAGTTGCTACTTCCTGCTGTCTCCATCAGGTACAGGTATCAAACAATCAAAGGCGATACCATTTTACCACATCTAAGACCTGCTCTGGGGGAAAATAGGAAAGGAGAAATAAAAGAACTGAAGAACAAGAGATAGTAGCCATTCCCAGAAGAATTAACATGAAAATAGGATGAGGAAATAAAATTAAGAGGTACACATTAAGAATGGCAAATACAGATGCAGATTTTTAAATTCCGTACAGGCACTATACAACATACAGCATATTCTGAAAATTTTTTGATTTATGAATTTGAATCATAACACAACTGAATGAGTACTGAAACAGGAGCTAAAAACTCTTACGTTCAATTTCCGCCTTTATTATATTATGGTCATGTAGCCTTATCAGTCTCTCTGGGCTTTAGTTTCCTCACATGTAAAACGAAAGCTGAGATTAAATAATTGCTAATGGTCTTTCTAACAACTTAAAACATCTTAAAAAATTGTGTTCCTATCTTGCATAAACATTAAGAAATAAAATTACAGTGTCTGTGCTGATAATTCCTACCAAAAAAAGAAATTAAAATATAGTAAGTTTATCAGAGAAATTTACAATGCTAGGTTTTAACTAAATTTCTGGGTTCTCTTGAGAATGTGGAACACCTTCTATTGCTGCTAAATAGCCTGCACATAGTAATCAGCTACAATTAGAAATTTTCAATGCTTCACTTTCTTCTCCATGGTAAGAGGATATAATATCATAAAGGCTCCCTGAAGTTTTCACCTGTTGTTTCCTTCTGCCTGTTTCAGGACACATCACCTACACAGACACATTAGCCAGGCAGACATAAAAGCATAGGCCACTTTACAACTTACTACTTTCAATTAAAACTTTAGAGAGGACAAGAGGCTAAAACATTAAGATCAAAATAGAACAAACTGGTAATCTAAATATATGTACAGTTAATTACAAATATCCAAGGAAATCCTGCTCATCAATACTATGGATAAGATTCTTTTCATTAATTCAACAAATATTTACTTAGTGTCTACTATGTTTCTAGTACCAAGGACACAATAAAAAGCAATGATGGAAGTGGTTCCTGGCTTCACGAAACCAATAGATAGTAATAAAACAATCACACAAGTGTAAAACTGCAATCATGCTAAGGTTGTTATTTGTTTTACATTTTTAAAAATTCAGAAGTTCAGGAAAAAGAACCATCTGTTTCATTTTTAAGTCTTTAAGATCTCAAATAAAAAACTTTTCATTTCCCTTGGTATTAATGATGAAATCCTATAACACTAAAGTTTTGAAAGAACAATCAAATCAGTAATCTCCAGTTAGTCTTAAGAAAACTTTATATTGTTGAATTCTAAGGTAAGAAACTACTTCATAAATGTATTCAATAGCGCAAGATAACCTGAATCTATATACATCTCCTAACATGAATGAGTAATTTTATATACTAGAACACTTCAACTGGATATAAAGAACACTTGAAATTTATGAGAGACTATCCAATCTGCATATACCCCAAATTCTTTGGAAATATATCAAGAGGTTTCTGGCTTTTGCCTGAATAATACTTCTATTAAGTCCATGTCAGGTCCTGTTGGTTTCTTTACATCACAGATTAACCATGTTTTCAATGCTCACTAAAGGTTTTTCTCTACTGCTGGAAACATTTACTGACAATCTTGCAGTGCTAACTTCACATCCTACTCATTACTTTATTCAAAACGCTTTTCAGAATAAAAACGATCATTTTGTTAGACATCTGCATTTTCATTAGTAGGAAGAGCTTCACATATTCTGAAATGTTCAGTGCTAATTTTCATAAAGATATAATTTTAATCATTAATGAAGAGTTTCTGTATATACCCATATCAGCAGGGGATATAAATCTGAATTGACTTTCAAAACCAGAAAATTAGGTAGGCTAATGTTCTACCTACATGTTTTCCTTCAAAACTAGACCCCCACAATATTCCAGTTGAATTCCTCACTCAACAAAATTATAGATTATTACACATTCACGAGTCCCTCATAAGAATACTCAAACTCATGAATATCAAAAGCATAGGACACTCTAAATATGTTAATAAATCACATACAGAATAGGCCAAAAGCCTTCATTTCAGAATAGAAAATATTACACATTAAAGTATAATGATAACTTTGGCACACTAAAATACCTCAATGCATACAAACCTTTAAAGCCATCAGGATATACATCAGAAAGAAATTTAGTGTTGATGTCTCCTTTTATAAAGTGTGAGTTGATTATCACCTCTCGAAGTAATGCAATATTATGCGTAACACCTAAAAATAAAATCATATCAGATTGAATTAGAGAACAATGAGCCAGTTAAATATCTAACTCTCATTATTTGAAGAAAATGGTCATCTGTGTACTATGGCCTGTAAGAACCATGCAAGATTACTCACCTCCTTGACTTCAAGTAACAAAAGAATGTCCAAATTTGAGGTAGTAATAAAATGCTAATGTAAACTTGAGCTTGTGATTGTCAAGTCAATTTAACAGAGAAAATAAATGCTTTTTTAATACGTAGTACTAGACCAACTAGATACCCATTTGGGAAAAAAAGAAAATGAACCTCAACCCTAACTCACACCACATACAAAAAAATTAACTCAAATTGTATCACAAATCTAAATGAAAAAACTAAACCTGTAAGACTTACAGAAAATATAGGAGAAAAAGATGGTATCTTGACATAGGCAACAAATTCTTACATAGTACACAAAAACCATGAACCGGAAGAAAACCAACAAATTTTACTTCACCAACATTTATAAGTCCGTTCTTCAAAGGAACACAGTTAAGAAAATGAAATGGCAAGCCATATAGTGAGAGAACATATTTCACAACACATGTTAGACAAAGAACTTGTATCTGGAATATAGAATACTTGTAACACAAAAATAAGATGACAAGCCAAGTTAAACAAAAATGGGCAAAATACCTGAACACACATTTCTCAAAAGAAGGTATATAAATGAAAAGATGTTCAACATCATTATCATCAAAGAAATACGATGGCACACCCCCTGTGAACAGTAAAGTGAAATGCAGGCCAGGAGTTTTTGAATGGAGCTAGGAGACCATTATGAGTTTGGGCCAAAGGCACATCCGCACTGGATGGATCCACACGCTTTGAATGAGGCCAAACTGCAAATATCCCAAGACTCTGCCCAAACACCTGCCACTTGCTTAGTGACAGTCCTGCCAACCAATTCCAGAGGTTCTAAGGTTCCCAGTCTTTTGGTTCTATCAATTCCAATCCTATTCAGCCAAGAATAGTTTTTTGCCACCCACACCAATCAAATTCTTTGCAAACAATATATACAAGCATTCCGTTTTGTCTTCAAAAGCCCCTCACTCTTGTTCCCTAGTGAGATACAGGTTGGGCTGCTACCTGAATCTGTGGTCTCTGAATTTCAATTCTAAGACACCAAATAGATGCTTTTGTTTGACATTAGCTCTGCCTCTTTTCTCAATCAACACCCCAAACACCAATTTAAGTGTCTAAGGGTTAAAATACAGATAATACCAAGTGTTGCTGAGGATGTGGAGCAAATGGAACTGTCATACCTGTGAAGGGAATATAAACTGGTACAAACACTGTGTAACTACTTGACAGTTTCTTAAAAAGTTGAACATACACTTGCACTTATAATTCAGATAAATTACTCCTAAATATTTACTTACCCAAGCTAAATAAAAACATATATCTACACAAACACTTAAACACAAAGGTTATTAACTTTATTTGCAACAGTCAAAAACAATATACATGTCCATCAACAGGTGAATGGGTTAACAAAATATGGTTTGTCCATAAAGTGAAATTCTATTCAGCAATAAATAGAAATGAGTCACTAATACACACAGGCATGTATCTCAAAATAATCATGCTGAATTAAACAAGACCAAAAATAATGCACATAGTATGATTATATTAATGTAAAATTTTAAGTTATTAACTGGTTGGCTCAGAGATAAGTTATATTGAAAAGTATGCCCTTCTCCCCATATGTATACACTAAGGTACATATATGACATTTTCTCCTGGGAAAATGGCCAGGCTGCAGACCAAAGCTGGGGTGTGGACAACACAGACAGAGAACTGAGGCTGGACTTGAGAGAGACTTGGCAGACAGATAGGACCTGGTGATTCACTGGATGTCAAGAATGGGAAAGATGAGTCGAGCACAACACCTGAACTTCTGGTTCTGCAATGTGATAGAAGATGCCATTAACAGAAAAGAAGCAGATTGAGATGAAAAGTCTGATACATTTTGAGGTTAAATTTGAGATGCCTGTGGGAGGAGGCTGACTGATAATGTCTAAATGATCAGAGTTCAGAGTGCAGGCCAGTTAAAATGCATATACACCGAAATATAAAGTCATGGAAGTGGCAATCCACATGAAGGAATCCAAAACAGAGTGGGAAACGGAAATGCAAAACAAAATGAGCAATAAACAAATTATTCATATATAATAACTGCTGTTTTGGAAAAAACAGTATCTTAAAAAAGGAACTGGAAAGGATGAAAGTTAGAAAATCAAAGTACAGCTGTAATTTTATTTCTGAAAAAAAGTGTTAGATACAAATTAACAATTCAGAATGTTTCAATTTCCAAGCTTTTTTGCATAAGTAATAATGTAGAGAGGCACCCTAACTCTCAGGGCTTTTGTCCTTTCCTTTTCCAGTCAAATAAAAATAATACTGTTCGTTTTATATACTTCATATTTTATATTTAACTCTCCTGGCTTTCCTGTTACAGCTTAGTGCTGGTATAAATTTTCTTGCTCTCTGTGTGGCCAATGTCAAAATAGCAGGCATCAGACTCTGACTTAAATAAAAAATGACACAGCTTTCAGAAATAATGATAGTTTGGAAAAAATCAGATTATTTTCTGATACCCAGTGATCAATTCGTGACTGATGGCATCCAAAAAATTAAAATGTATGCAGTTTTACAGGATAAATGATATGTTGTATTTTTATTCCATACTTGAGGTTGAAAAAGATAGCTGAAAGGAATTATAAGCAAATATTAATTTACATTTTGGATATCAAAAACAGAGCCACTCAAGCACACAAATGAAGGATGAACTTTAAAAAATCTTTCACCTTGAATAGTAAATAGAGCGTGAAAATATAGACTTTTACCTTGCTAAATGATGTTTCAGGGATAAAATGAATACACAAAGGCATTTTCTCTTTAATATTCTCTGCATAAAATATTACATGCTACTATGCAATATCAAATCACCGTTTTCCTTTCCTAAGGACTGCAAGGTGAGGCAATGGCAAATGGCAGACAACCAAAATCAAGGTGCCTCAACCAACGGCTCCCAGAATAACCATTCATTAATTGTAAAGCCAAATGAAAATAATCAAAAAACTATTTTATATCTAAAAGCTGAAAAGATCACACAAACGGGAAAAAAATTATTGAACTGTTCAAAGATATCCTACATATGTGAAAGTTACCATTTTGTACGTAGTTTACTTCCTCCCCATTCCAGGGAAGACAAAGCTACTGAAACTGATCCTCGTTCAAAGAAGCGGCCACCACAGGCTCACCGAGACTTCGTTTGTAACTTCAACAATAATATTAATCACATAGTCATAAAAATTATGACTCTGAGTTTTAGACTGGGACTTGAAGGTGCCCTCTGCCAAGGGTCACGAGGTGCCATATGTATGGGAAATCACGACCGGGAGAGGACCCCGCGGAGCAGCTTTCTCCTGACTACCTGCTGCTTCCCAAACACTGGCCAGACATTAGCTGCGCACGCCGCCAGGATCAAACGGGGCCACAGCCACTGCTCATTTCAGGGGGCTCAGAAATTAACTTCAACCAAATTACATTTTTGCTCAAAAGATTCTTTATCTGAACAAAAGCTCAAAATCAGCTCAGGAAAAAAAAAATTCATTTTGAACAACTATGTAGTTCTTCCCTTTCTGTCCTTCATAAAATAATCGTTTCACCCACCCCTCTCGCCTTCGGAATTAGTCGGATGGATGAAAAAGAAGCGCAAATCACAAAAGCGCCCGTTTCATTCCTTAAATGTTAGTGTGGGGGTCGGGGGAAGTTCCTCTTCACCTATTTTTAAAATTTTTGATTTTGGAATAATTTCAGAATAATGAATTCACAAAAATAGTACCAAGCATTGTTGTGTATCCTTTACCCAGATTCTCCAAAAGTTAATGTCTTACCACATTTATTTATCATGTTTTCTCTCTCTCTCTCTCTCTTTACGGTTACACACACACATAATTTTTTTCTTAGATAAGTGAAGGTAGGTTGCAGACAAGATGCACTTTGCCTCTAAATACTTCAGTGTCTATTTCTTAAAATCAAGAAAAGTCTCTTGTGTAATCACAGTACAATGACCAAACCTGAAAACTAACTTTGATAACAGTATCACAGTCTAACCTACAGACCTAATTTAAATTTCACCAACTGTTCCATTTACAACCTTTACTACAAAAGAAAATCATCATTTTCAGGTTCAGTAATTAATCCAGGATCACACGCTGCATGTAGTTGTCATGTGCCCTTAGTTTCCTTTGAGCTAGATAAGCTGATCCACTCTTCTTTGTGTTTCTTGAGCATGATGCACTTTTGAAGAGTACAGCAATTTGTTGTGTACACTCTCAGTCAATTTGGTTTGATGTTTCCTCGTGAATATATTCAGGTTATACATTTTTGGCAAGAATATCATAGAAAAGATGTGCTCCCTTCAGTGCATGATACCAAGAGATGCATGATATTGATTTGCCTCATTACCAAAGATGTCAATTTTGATCACATGGGTAAGCTGCTAGGTTTGTCCATTTTAAAGGTACTGTTTTTTCCCATTATAGTTAATTAGCATTGCCTGGGGAGACAGTGAAACTATACAAATCCCTGTTTCTCATATTTTTAACCACTAATTTTAGCATCCATCTTTGATGAGTCTTACCTAAACAGTTTGGTTTGCCACTTGGGATTTTTCTACATTTATTAGTTAAAAATCTACATAAGGAAGAGCTGTGCCTCTTCCCTCATTTATCTTTTGTATCTATTTATGCCACTTTGGAACTCATATAGACTCTTATTTTATTCCATGGATCTTAATCAATCACTAGCATTATTTATTTTGTAGCTGAAGTTTTCCCAGCCTGGCTAGTGGGAACCTCTTAAAGTCGTCTCCTGTGTCTTTTGACTTACCATTTTTTTGAGCACTTCATGACTGAGTTACACAAGATGTTTCAGGCTCATCTTACACTGTTCCTGAAATCAGCCATTTCATCAAGGAGTACTGGTTCCATTTACAGGAGAATGGTATTTAGAAAACAAGATCTGAGTGTTTGGTGTGCTCATTGCTGAGTGCCAATGCTTCTGTGACTGCTCAGCAGGGCAGTGGTTCTCAACTGAGGCAATTTGCCCCCCAGGGGACATACAGCAATCTCTGGAAATATTTGGTTGTCACAGCCAAGATGCTGGTGTCATTTAGTGGGTAGAGGTGAAGCATGTTAACATCCTATTGCACAGGACTGCTCTCCCCAACAAAGAATTGTCTACCCTGAAATGCCAATAGTACTAAAAATCAGGAAACGTGAGCTACAGAATATGTGCACATATGTACATGCACCCATGCATGTACACAAACACACAAAGGCACAATGACACTTATTTTTCAATCTATGCTAAAAACCATGAGTTCACACTGATAGCTTCAATTTCAATCCAACACCATAGGGTTCATTCTACCCTTGCCCATTCCCACATCTGTTACTCCTTTCTCTAACAGTAAGAAACTTAGTTCCTCTTATCCACAATACATGCATTTATTTCCTTAACCCAGAATATACATAAACTGCTTTCAGAACTGCTACCCTATGAACTTGGAAAAACAAACCTACTGACTAGAGTTTAATATTTGTTTATACATATAAAATCCAAGAAGTCTCTCCCTTCATCCCAGGTACTGTTTCCCATCCCATAATCATTTCCACCAGATCCTCCCTTCACCTCCTGCAGATCTGCCATCTTATTAGTTCTGGTCTTGTACATGTGTTTCCAAAAATGAGCAGATACATGTACATATTCTTATTTAATTAGTAATCCACCAATATCTATTCTCCCTTCCCTATTGGTAAAAAGAGAAATGCAACTTTCTATCTAGGTATATGGCCACCTTGGCATCAACTACATCTTCCTAGCAGCTAGATATGACTGTGTGACAAAACACCAATAAGATGGTAGCAGCAATAAAGGCAGCTTTCTAGATTATGCCCTGAAACAAAACGGGCATGAACTTCCCCTGCCACCTTCCAGCTGAGGCGTGACAATGCACATGAAACCAACCACTGTGGGCCCCAAAATGAAACCCATCTGCTGTGAATGCAAGAGTCACCCTATTGGCCCTTGACAACCCTCCTTTCCAGACTACCACATGGGAGAGAAATGAAACTATCTTTCTTAGGTCACCGCATTTTTAAAATTTTCTTTGTTATAAACGCTTACACTATAACCTAACTACAAAGGTCCTCAAGTGAAGAGAGGATGGCACAGCCCAGAAAATAAAAACAGTGAAGTAGGAAAAAAGAAGGCATGAGAGAAAGTGCTGCAAATGAGACCAGAGTCCACACAAAGACAATGGAAAGACACTGAAGAATCTTAAGAAGGAAGTATTAACTGGGTTTGTACTCTAAAAAGTTTATTCTGTCCGTACTGAAGAATGGACTGGTGCAGGTAAACAGTATTTATAAAGAACCCAGTCAGGAAGCTACTGGCTAGTCTACAATACAGACAGCAACAGCCTGGGACAGCAGGGCCAAAGTAAATGGAATGCCTTTGAGGCCAGTTCTCTTGGAGGCCCAAGTGCTTGCCTTCTTACGGGTTCTTCAGGAACGCCGCATTCACCGCCGGAAGCACAAGCTTGTCTGGCCATCCCTCACCCTCAGAACCTCAGCTGACTGAACCACCCCACTTCCCCAGAACACCTCTTCCCTCTTTTCCAAGCCATTCCACAATGTCTTCTGAGACTGCTGCTCTGTGGTCAGGCAGATCTATTGTAGATTCAGTATCTTCATGGAACATTCCATTCACCTCTTTGCCTCACCAAAATCTCAGTGCCTTCAAGGACCTCACTTCTCCAGCAACCCTCACATTCCTCCCAGTGATCCATGATCACTTCCAGAACAATACCACTTCCAATCCTTCGAGAAACCTGTCATCTATCAACATCCTATCTCAACCCAATATGCACTACAGAATTTATGTTACCTGATTCACGATGTTCTTTTGATCCTAATTTACATCACCCTGTGTGGATGACTCAATGACTCATGCAACATCCTTATCACTCAGTTATTACTATCTCATTTCAAATAACCTATTCTTCTACTAGACACCTAGTCCCACAGTCACACTTAGAAACCATCTAATGTTCAGTAACTGCACCATGTTCAAAATCACCACCCAAAATAAATCATTTTCTAACTGCAACCCCATGTTTGTTGTTCATTCCCCTTAGGTTTTCCACTGGACCAGTACTGAAACTTCCAATCTAGAATGTGAAGCATTCTGTAAGTCAACTGCCCTGGATTCTTCTGGCAAGTTAATGAGAGGAAATACAAAGAGAACAAGGTAATGAGACACAACCATGAACAATGTGTCACCGCTGACTGGACCACAGGTGGGGTTAAGAAAACAAATAAAAAAGACACTTTGGGGCACAACTGGAGAAACCTGAATATGGGCAGTACATTAGATGACACTGAGAGATTCCTGGTAATTTCCTGTGATCACGGTGTTGTGCTTCGGTGGGAACATGATCTTACCCTTGAGATTCATGCTGAAATATTATGGAGTGGCGTGTCACAATGTCTGCAACTTTCTTTCAAATTGTTCAGAAAAAAGCAGAGAGAGAAGGGAGGAAGGAAGGGATGGAGGAACAGTGGGGAGGAAGAAAAGGCAGAGAAAAGAAAAGACAGAGGAAAAAAGCAAATGTAGAAAAGCTTGACCATCTAGATGAAAAATGTAAAGGAATACAATGTACCATTCATTCCATTTTTCTCTGGCTTGAAAATGCCTAAAATAATGGTCTGGAGGCAATGCATCAAGAAAAACCCATCTCTGATAAATCTTCTGAGCTTTTAAAAAATTCATATACATATAAAATTAGTACATGTGTGTATGTATGTGTGTGTGTGTATATATATATATATATATATATATAATTATATATATAGCCACATTTTTCTCTGTGCTCATCCAAACACAATTGTGAATATTTTTGAATGAGAAGGTGGCTTAACTAATATGAGACTGCACTACACATTACTCTGCAAACTACTTTTCTGATTTAACAATACACATGGATATGCTTTCAAGTCACAGTGAAGATACACAGTCATTTATTCAATCATTCATCCACTTGGTGGACACTGTGGATGGTCAGTTTTGGCTACTATCAACAATGCTGTTGTAAATGTCTTTGTGAATATCATCTCACAATTCAGTCTTTTAAGGCTAGAGGATAGGTTCCTGAAAATTGAACTGCTGAATGATAGATTATTTCCCCAAAAGACAATAGCAAGTCACACTCCAAAGACACCTGAGTGCCTGTCCCCTTTATTTCGTCTATACAGTAATATACCAGTCTCTTAAAAATGCTGTCACCTCAAGTCACCTATCAATCCTAAAGCAGTACTCACATTACTTTCAAAGAACCAAAGGGAGAAGTGAAAAGAGAAAGCAACCCTCCCCACATCTGAATTCCCACTAAACTTTTTCACACTGCTATTACAGCACTTACTAATTTGTACTACCCTTATCTTTCTGTATTTTTCATACCAAGCTTAAGAGAAATTCCTTGAAATAGGAATAGTATCACTGCCTCATTCATTAATTCATTCAATAAACACTCAATCAGCTACCATGTATCACGCACTGCTGAGCACTAGTAACATCCAAGTAAATAAGACAAACACCATCACTGCCTCCGCATACCTAATATTCTTATGGAATGATCCAATATTTAGCAATTAATTACCTAATTAACACTTTTATTACAGTGATGATAAATGCTCTGAAGCAGAACAGGGTGCAGTGAAAGCATATAACCCAGCACACAGTACCAGGAACGACCTAAAGTGGCTTTTCAATATTGTTCATCAATGGTTTAACAAATTTCACTTATCACCAACTGCCTGATAGTAGTTTATGATACATGATTTTAAAATATACGCTCTGTAACTGTAGCGAGAGAGCGAGAAAGGAAGACGGGAACTTACGTTTATGAGCTTGACCCAGGACTGTGCCAAGGCCTCTGACACAGGCCACCTCATTTAATCCTCACTACTCACTTCTAAGGCAGCTACTAAGGCTCCGTTTTGTAAATGTGGAGTATGAGATTCAGAGAGACAGTAATTTGACAAAACTCACTAAACGGTGTCAGGACAGGATATGAACCCAGGCCTGATTTCCTTCTCATATCACAGTGCAAAGGTAGAAAGACTAAGCCTGGAAAAATCTATCTGTACAATAAAATACATGTTGTTTTACATGTGATACATGTAATTATAGTTAGGAGAATGACAGCAAGCCTATTTAATATTTACATCACTTAATTTAAAAATGTACTAACTGCTGAGCCTACGTATAAAGTATAGCAAATGAAGTAAATTGGTAGGAAACATTCACTTAAATATACAACATGAAAGAATAGTAGTCCATAAATATGAACGAGTATTCCTTTCAGAAGCTAGACAGAGTAGAATAATACAATGCTAATGTAAAATTTTGACAAACTGCCCATGTGCCATTACACTGTTATATCAACGTTTACTAGAGATGTGGTTTGACAAAATATTCTTAAGTACCTCAAATTCATGAATTTACCATCAAGCTCATTAGAGCGAAACTTAAATTAACCAAAATCTAATAACAATCACACTGAAATATGCAAAGATGGTGGGGAAGGGGGGAAGAAATCTACAGAAAACTCTTAAAAATATTTTAAAGACCTCCAGAAATAATCTCCCCAAGAATCTGGTTTGTGTCCATGTATATGTAGTTTAACATACACATATGCACACCAAAATTAGGTATGTGTTCCAAACATGCCCTGAAGTAATTTGAGGGAAAATATTATTTCTGTAAGAAAATGAACCCTTCGAGGCCTATTTAACCAATCGTATAGAGAAAATACGTATCTGCTGCTGATGTTGGAACATGGCAGAGTTATAATACCAGTAAATATTACACAATTAAAGCTGAAAAGGAACTCAAGAATGAGTCAGCAAGAATGTGAAGGGGATTTTTCAAATTTTTAGATGATTTGGACACTGACTTACTGATTTTTATATTACATCTAGGTTCACTTGACAGCTTACAGCTTTGCTTTGGTTGATCGAGGTAAGATTAGATTAGACATAAGATTAGACACAATCATTGTCACTGCTTAGTTAACAAACAGGAAGAAAAGAGAGTGATAAGTGATAGCAAAAGGGAAGGAAGGGAAGAAATTTCTCCTGATCTAACAAGAGAAAAGCTGAAAGAAAAACAAGAGTAAAACTGAGGACTATATGACTTACTTACCACTAGAAGAAAATGAGCAGGGAAAGGCAGATGTGTAAAAACAGTCACTCAACTGTCCTGGGCCACTACAGTACAGTTGTACAAACTGTTCACTGCACAAAGGTCAAGGGGGCAAAGTAGGGGCTTGACATGCTCCATTGCTAAGATGAACTCCCTGTCTCAAGGCTCGATGCACCCAGAGAACAGAGTATTTCTTCTAATTCACACAAAGTTACAGTCCACCTGCCAAGCCTTGTGACCTATAGGCTGTGTCCACTTGAAGGGAGGCCTTTTGTAATCACATGAAAGTTCCCTATGGGCTTGAGGGGGACTGTGCAGCCACACTCCACCACCATTCTACCCCTCAAACCTCCAAAATCTAGATTCCTAGCTTCACTGTCATATTTAGTAAGTCATGAGAAAAGAGCAAAACTCTACAGGCCAGTCCTGCCTATCCTTAGATGCACACTATTCATAATTCAAAATGAACTTATATTTTACACTTTAATTTGATATTACAGTCCATCATTCTGAAGTTGATCATTTATGTTGGCAAAAGTAGAATGATCTTTTTGTTACTAATGAAAACTTGCTAATAAGATTTACAATGTAATTTACTCCTTAAGGGGGATAACTTTGCTTTAATTATTTAAATATAATGGCTGCTTCTAATTCAATTGTCACTACACACCCTAAAGGCTTGTAGGATCTCACTTTGTTAGGCATAATAACTACCCTGTATGTATATGAGATAACAAAATTGCATTTGCCAGAAAATATTGTATAATTTGCTCTAATTTATAGAAGCAAAGAGCTATTCCCTCGGCTCTTAAATTAGTCAAATGTATGTCACTATAGTTTACATCTTCATACATTTTCAAGTTTCATATTTCAAGAAAAAAAAAAAGAGGAATATAGCAAATTTGCTGTCAAACTGAATTGGTCAATAAAAGACTTCAGAATAAAGAACCATTTTCCATAATACATATCTGTAAAATACTAAATGCTCATATAGGAAAGGTCACAAGTTATATAAGTTTAATTAAATAACTTAATTTAAGATGTGTAAGTAAAATATAGAACTGTGAAAGAAAATGAAATAATTAGTACGTTAGTTTAATTATTCAAGCTTTTATTTCTACTAACACATAGTCAGCAAATGTTCTATCAAATTCTCTAATTAGTGAATCTATAAACTATTTTCTAGACTGGACACCACATATAATATAATAACAGCATGCCAAGCATGTGTTGTTACCTCGAATAACATAATTATCCAGGGCATCTTCCATTCTCTTCAAAGCTTCAGTTCTATCAGAACCATATGTAATCAGCTAAAAGCAAACAAAACACAATTTACACTGATATACATCTACTTATCTACCTATGAATCAAAGAATTCATCCTAGCAAAATTTGAAATATTTCATAACAGAGTTCCCAGAACACCTTTTAAAATTTCACAATGGTTCAGGTTTTAATATAAAGTATGTGATTTAAGATTTTTTCAAGTAAGTCAAGATTAGAATAAAGCTATTTCAGATTTTTTCCCTACATTTCACTAACACAGAAAAGACCTATTCAAGATAAACAAAAATGTAGCAAAAACAAGCATAAAAAATTTATAAGGAAAGGTATCAAAATGTGAACATCTGGGACAGTAGAGGATTAGGCAAGATTTGTTTTTTCTCTATTTTTCTGTGGTTTCTAAGTTTGACACCCTGAATAGCTAACTTTTATACATAACATAGCACAGAAGCACAGAGTTCTTATATTAGAAAAATAGAAAGGTCTTACTGTTCTGACTTTGTGCCTATTTATAAGTATCATACAAATTAGCAATAAGATATTAAAAATTCATAAAAGATTTTTCTGGTTATTACATTAGTCAATCTGTAGTTTGCAATTATTTTAGTTCATTTTAGGAGCTCTTCAATATCAAGCCAGTTTGAAAATTAATTTGCAGGCCACTTTTCTGATCAGAAATGTGTTCATCTAAAAATGGAAACACAACTATTAAAATCAAACCCTACTATGAGGTATTTTTATTTTTAATAGTGTTTCTCAAACAAAATACCTAATGAAAAAATTTTTTAATGCTTTGTTTACCACAACTACGTAAAAAAGTCCACTTGTGAGAAGGAAAACATCTTGAGATATGGGATTTTTAATAAAAATGTCATCCTTTAATGCAGGCCTCACATTTCAGAGAACATAGGAATTTCTACATAAAGTCCATAGTATTAATGACTGCAGTCAGAATTTTACATTTTATAGGATCTTAAAATTCTAAAGATTTTAAAAGATCTAAAACTTTAAGTAGAATTCATTATTCTGAAAAGTCAAATTTCAAAAAGACAGGTAGGCAAAAAGACATCTCACACACTTACGTAAAATTTAATTATGTCAAATCCACATAAGCGTGATTCATAAAAATTGAAAAAGGTAAAAAGTACTCCAACAAATACATCCTATCACCCAACTTCCTGACATCACCTGCCATTCATACTGTCATCTCAGCTTTCAGAAATGGCCAGCTAACCTTAATTCATTCTTACTGCAATGGGCTGGACTGGTGCCACCTGTTCAGATAAATTGTTAATTTTCAGGGCAGGGGGTGCTAGTTGGGTTGGACTGGTGAGGTGGGAGTGTTGCAAATTAACATGAAGTTGAAATTTCTCTCTTAAAAGAAAGAAAATCTCTGCTTTCACTTTATAATCAGTGTACATTTACTTAAATACAGCAGATGATTCAGATAAATTTCAGACTTTAAATGTGTCCATTGTCTTTTCAGAAGAAAACTGAAAGAAATCATTAAGAAATCGAACTAACTTTTGAAATCATTGGATCATAATAAATGCTAATCTCACTTCCTGGTTGAATGCCGCTGTCAACCCGGACCTGGGAGAATGAAAGAAAAAAATGAAAGTTACTTCATTTTGTGCAGCAATTAATTTTTTTAGCAACACATTTAATTTCCATGTAATGGACAATTTCAATTTCAAAAACCATTTCAGCTTCTGGGAAACAGAAAAACAATCTTAAGTATCTAGACACCAAATTATCTTCATCTGTTAATATGCAGCATAACATATTTTTTGTTCTCCCACTTAACAAAGGACCTAAGTAAGAAACCACATGCGTGCGTGGGCACACACACACATGAAAACTTCATACATCACTATCCTGGGATGCATTTGTAGCTATTTGATGGTGTCTTCCAACTGAAGCATAGCATGAATAATACCCCTTCTAGTCCCCCTCCCCATGGTCCCCTCCTGAGGTTCCAGTGAGGACCCCAGTCAAGCCGTGCAGCAGACGGGGCGCTCTGCTCATCAGCCCTACGGGGACGCTGGTCCTGTGGCTTTCATGTCTGTAACACTTTCCTTTTTTGCCTCACCCTCTCAACTGTAAAACGCTTTTTTTTCTGTTACTGTTCGTCCCCCGAGACTTTAATGTTTACACAGCTTTTCTCATGGCTTTGCTTTGTAAGGACACAGCCCCAATTAGAGTTCCGATTTTGTGATTTTCATGGGGGGAAAAAAAATAGCGCAAGTTCAAAATATTCTTTTGAAGAGCCTGATAGCTGTTAACCAGCCAACAAGTTAGTTAGTACATCGCTGATTCTTGTTTTCATCTCCCAGTTTGATACCATCAGGAAGGCACAGAGGTTAGCCATGTAAAACTTTTTAAATGAGCAGTTGCAGAGGATGAAATATTTATTAAAATATTGTGCCTAAGCTTTGGAATCTGAAGTATTTAAAAGCTAATCAAAATACTTAAGACTGTCAAGAATGTCCTAGGGGCATTGAGGATAGAGGAATTTAATCGAAGCTGCTAGAACAGCAGGACTTTGATGCCCGACATTGTAAAGGGGTGGGGAGGGAAGAGCGGAAGCTCACATAGCTCTTCACCTGTGGGAAGAAGGCTTCCTAATAAACAGCATCTCATCTGTCTGCAGCAAGGCACAAAAAGGTCAACACAGCGGCTGTTGGGCCTTTAATATTTTAATTTAGGCAATTATCAAGGGACCCCATGTAGAACCTCTTGTCTAGGATATCCACATGAGGGTCTGATGATGGCTTTATTACACATTGACATCAAAAGATAAAGCATAGTTTCATTCTCTTAAAAAAAAATCACACTACTGTTATTCTCTTTGCAAGTTTTTAGAAGATAACATCATAACACACCCAGAGTGCCTTTATTTCTGTATTTGAAAACACAAATTATGGATATTGTACATTCATTCACATTCATACATGATAATCTTAATTTTAAGTGAAATCCATTCAACTCATTTAAAACATATACTTAGCTTCCTATTTTCTGAAACCATACTTCAGACCATAAGTTCTACAAAATTCAGTGTTAAAAAAAAACTAGAGAAGAATTAATGGAGCAGCTGTGAAAGCAATAAAATCATAATCTTCTCTCTCCCCACATTTAAATAGCCCCAAAATGGCAACTTGCAATTAAGTCACATAACAGAAAAGACATCTCTGAACTTGCATTTTCTTAATTTTAGGAGCCAAAAGTTAAAGAGCTCATTTTACCACTCTGTATTATTTAAAACCATAGCATGTTTGCTAAAGCTGTGTTTAAACGGAAATTGGCAGAAGCTCTAAAACTTTTCACTTTAAACATACCCTACTATCTACTCTATAAACAGCTACGAAGCTAGTGTGGTACTCTGTTGTTCAATGCACTGGCAAAATAACACAATCAAGAATACTTATTACATTCTTCTATAGTTCATAACTTAAAATTTTAGTTACCTTGAATAACACAATCCTAAATGGTAAGTTACCTAGGGCTCATACATATAACTAGGTCTTTGTTATTTATTAAAATTATGGTCACATAAGGCAAGTCACTTTAAAAATACATAGGGTAAAATCAAAATATATACAGTCAACACATATCTTTGTATAGGCAAACCAACATTTCTAATTTAAAACTGTAACAAAGCATGAAGACTGTGACTTATATTTATTGTTCATGTAGCTTTTTCCAAATAATAATCAGCTTTTAAAACACTTCTAACAATGAATTAAGACAAGTCTCCATTCCTCCACGGAAACAAAGGCTAAACAAAAAAAATACATTTTAGTTTTTGCAATAACAGCTTTAAGAATAAAGTCAAATGAAATTGTAACCAAATTTCTGAGTAGAACAAAACTGTAGTCTGAAAATGACAAATTTACAGAACATGGTGATCAAAAATACAATCTTCATTTTTGCCATATAAATAAATTTTAGGCTTAAAGAAGCATCTGAAAAGTACAAACTGTAAGTAAACTTTAACGTATGTATTTTGGAGACCAAAAGGTAAGGGCCGCATGGATTTCCTAAGTTAGAACTAACTGATGTATAGTTTAAGAAGGCAGGGAAGAAAAAGCATCACCACTACCCAGGCACCTGGGTATGACAGTCTCTAAACATTGCTCAGAAATCTCTCGCATAATTTAGATGTCTCTCTTCTGTACCAACAGTGGACTGTGTGAAACTATCAGCCGTCTCCCACCCTTCATTCTCGATTCACCTCTCCCCCCAGTACAACTCCCAGCCCGCCATGTCTACCTGACAAGTGACAGCCCAATCTGATTAAATGCTTCCAAGGGAGGGGACTCGTGGGCCTCCATGACAGGCCAAAAGTGATCACCATGGAGATACATAATTACAGCTGTCAACGCATCTACTGTCCTGCTGACATCAATTTGATTGCTCCCAGCAATAATGATAGACAAAGCTTAGTGTGCACTCTCCTGCACCCAATCACGTTATCTATTCCTTGGTCCATTTAGCTGACATGCAACATTCACACAAGCAAATAACAGCAGTAAGCAGAACATTTAAGGCATTTTAATTGTTTTTTCTTTCTATGGATGGCTCATAACTGCAAATGTTATTACATAAAACTCCTGCTGCAGCATTAATTGAAGAAAGATTTGGTGGGACAAAGACTGTAGGGGGTATAGTTTGTCCATTATCACTTGTACTTTCAACAGGTCTCACGTTTGAAAATTGCAAATTGCAAAAACTTGCAAGGGCAAAATGTTTGACATCCTGTTACCTATTACAACATGGTAAAAACTTCTAACAACTACAATAATCATTATGAATTCTTATTTAATACTTTTTTCTGTTTGATTAAAAAAATGTTTAGATATGTCCCTATGATACTTGTTTTCTCATCTGCTATTTAACATCACATAATGCCTGTTAAATCTTTACAATTTATTTTCTGCCTTCAAGCTTTGAACACAGCATGGAGTCTGTGAGCCTAGGAAGGGTCAAGTCCCTTTGGAAAGCACATGGCCAAAAACAATTTAAAAAGTGAAATAAATCATATATCCAATAACATCTTCAAATTTAGAATTCTTCCTGTAATCTTTCACCATCTTCATGCCAGTAATCAAACTAAGTAATCAGATTCACAGATGGTGCAGCCCTGTCATCCACTAGCTAACATAATGTCATACATACGCACTTATTACCTCGCTTAAGAGAAAGGGTTATGTCCTTTTTATGCAACAAAAACTATTTAAAGAACAACTATTAAACACAGAAGAACTCTCAATAAAGTGGACAGTGATCACTTGTTTTTAACTAGTGTAACAGGTTGCTTCTTCAAGTCCATGACACTTAATAGAATGACGTACTTTGTTTTCCTTAATCCTTTTCCATTAAAGAGCTGATTTTGTACTTGAATTTCTTGACATCTGATTATACAGGGAAACTGATTAGATTTAGTGAAAAGATTTAATTGTAATACAGAAGTTATTCCCCATCCTTAGGGATTCCATATTTTTTCATCATATTTTTCAAGGGAATTGGGAAGACTGTAGACTCTTTTACTTAGTAGTCTCATGTCCCTGGACTTCTGTCCAGTGAATTTTGACTTTCCCGCACATTATAAAATACAAAGCATTAAAAAATTAAAAACTGTGGTTCCCCATGAATTTCACTTGTCCTTCAATTTACACCCTTTGGTGTTGAAATGCTTTAACATAAAAGTCTGACATAAATCAAGATTTTACCCCACTTGGCAGTACAGCTTAATGACTTACACCAGGTAGATGTATTGGTTCTTGGTACTGAGACAATCTCCCAATAGACGGTAAACCAAAAGACTTGTAGGGGTCCTGAAAGTTCAAAGGAAAGGAAGCACAGTCTTTGAAATATAAATCAGCACAAGTAAGGTTGAATATTTATACAATGGAGTATTTATAGTCTATTTTCAACATACAGTACTTACCACATCACAGATTTCAGAATATTATTGTCTTATACTCACTGTAGACAACTTAGAAAGTGTATTTAAAAATCAAACAGAACTGCAAGCAGAATTTAGCCTGACCTTGATCATACTTTATTGAAATTGGTAAAATTCCAACATAAAATCTTCTTAGAATGCCTTGGGCAAAAATAAAATAACCTAGGCGCTACATCAAAACATACTCAAGTTCAGAAAAACAAATGTAGTACACTAAAGATATTTGTTTTTCTTACACTCAAAACAGCTCACATATGGTAAAATTTGAGAATTTTGGTTCTTCAAATAAAGACGTAAAAAGAAACTTTTCATATGCTACTGGATACATGTTTCATCTATAAATATCTTAGATCATCAGAGTAATTACTAAGTTCAATGTCATTAACAGTAAGAAACCACTTAAAATATAATAAAAAGAATAACCAAACCAAAACATATTTCTCAACATCCTTAAAAAACATTTCAAAACAACTTCCAATGTATTTAAACAGATACTGCTAAATTTATTTTTTATTTCAACAGATAGGCTTCGATGCCTAAAAGATAATATAAATGGTTCTTTGCATTCTTGTTTTAGTCATTTAAAGAAAGCATTTTCAGATGTTGACTGCTTAATTATCTAACTCAATATTTTAATATAGTCATAAAATAAAAGTGTCCAACTGAAAGTTCATGAGGAAAATCTGTAACTAAAATTATGAACAAAAGCTTTGCAATTTAAATTTTAGTTATTACTTTCACATCATCATAAAGGATAGCAAACTATTGGAAAAAATTAAAGTAAATATTGAATTAACAACTAATGTGTACACAGGGTAGGCTCTTTTCAAAAAAATTAAAAGACACAAAAATAAATACTTCTGATAATTTCAAATGTGGTTTGAAAACAAGCAAACAAATAAAAAACCATGACTCATTCAGGCACAAGAATATTTAACTAATGATTTATCGCCCCTAAAACCAATTAGAAGCTATTTCTCCATCCAAAAAGAAAAATACACGAAAACTCATTAAACTCAATCCTTTAAAACTATCTTGAATTTTGTCAAAATTATCTAACCTTTTCTCTGTTTTGATTCTGGACTCCAAAAGCAAATACTTGACAAGTAATAAACCCTAACTTCACTTGTTGTTCAGCTATATCTGGTCCTATGCCTTGGGACTCAAGTACCGCCCTTCCTCCCAACTTCATTCATTTTACCTCAGCGTAAACCCGACATTCAACTGCCCAGCCGTTGATGGGGATATCAGCCTGTGTGTGCCTGAGAGGGTAACCCCTGGCAACACGGATCATTTCTTGGACTAGGTCCAGGCCAGTAATGCATTCTGTAACAGGATGCTCAACCTGCAAGACCAATATCTGCCAGTTACAGGGTGTAGGAAAGGGTACATACATAAAAATAAGCAAAAATAATTTCAACAATTTATATTTAACATTTAATCATATTTAACTAAGAAACTAAGAAAATACAATTAAGTAAACACAATATAGTGCAAAACATGACAAAAAAAAACAAGCATCCAAAAAGTATTTGTAAACGATCTGTATTACTTTTCCCAGTTTTCAATTAGATGTGATCCAGCAATGTTTAATACTTTGAATTCTGAAACTAATTCTTAACTATAAATTACGTACATAGCTGTAATCCTCAGTGTGGCTGATAATCAACCTATTCTGCTACACTTAGCATGGCATCCATAGAGGCAGCTTGTGATTTTCCACAGCACTAGGCTAGCCTAGTCTCCCCCACTCTCCTGCTTTCACTAACCTGTCCTGACAAGCAACCAGATTAGCGTACTCTTACATCAATGCAGTGTAGCAGAAAAGAGCAGATGGATCCTGCAGGTTGTTTTCCCTTCAGACTTACACGGGGAGTGCTTAGCATGCACAATAGCAAAAATGAGCCAGTGAAATCACTCTGCTCTCTCAGCAAATTGCTGATAACTACTTTGGATGATGCTGTCATGCGGATCCCTGGCCTTCCACACTAACACATGGGATACACATGTACAAAAACATGCACTGACACACAGAGATACTAATAGTGCTTCACATCATTATAGGTTTGATTGATGGCTTACAAGTTCCTAAACTTAACTGAGCTAAAATAATGCCACTTACGGCACAGGTAAAGAGCAGACAATCTGTCTTTCATCTAAAACCTTGAGCATCTTTTAAAAATTTATATAACACTTTAGCCACTTTTGCTGCTTTAATACCAATTTCTTCTCTCATAAAAATTAAGCATGTTCTAAATTCACTTCACAATAGCTTCTTTATCAAAACATGTCATATTTCATACACCTGGACACAGAAAAAGGTCAATGAACAACTGAATTGTCTTCCCATCTTCAACTATACTAATTGAAGGGTAGGACTTAGTCATTCTAATAATCTTGAAGCTTATCATAAGCAGACAATGCCATGGTCTTAAAAGAAAAAAAAAAAGCTTTGAAAAAATAAACAGATGGCATCCATAATTAGCTCTGTGTGTGTTATGAGTTTGTTTACAGTTTCAACAACATTTTAAGACATTTTGACATAATTTTAATGACAAATCATCACTAAAATAAGCGTCTACCCTTTGTAAAATAAATGTGACACTAAATAAAGATCTTATCAGTTTAAAATATATATTTTTGAAAGCAAATAACGGTTTGGCGAGAAACTAGACTCTATATGATATGATAAATAAAACAACAAAGGAACACATGTAAAGCCCCTCTATTGTTGCTAGAAAGAAATTTCACCAAGAAAGCGTGTTACCACTCCTCAAGAGGTGAACCTACTACGTACCAAGCACTTTGTATCAAGAACTACTCACACATCTGTTAGGTGAGAAAACAATTTTAAAAGCTAATTATTTAATTTGATCTTTCTACAACTAGTGCCCGGAAAAGTACGTACAATATACAAAGTAAATAAATATATATTGCGAATCCAGAGCCGCAAATTTAGAGTCACACCTACAGTAAGTGGTACAGGTAGGGCTGGAATTCATGTCATCCCAGAGGTAATACGATCCTCCTGTTCATCCTCATGGAAAAATGTATAGGAAAGCATGCAGGAAATATAGGCAGCTATATAATTAGGTGTCATCTTTTATAAAACATATTATAATGAAAATTTTAAGATCCAAATCACTTTAAGACTGTTCTACCTTAGAAGACCTCTCTGTAACTATGTAGAATACACTCACATTGAATGGAATCCAAAGATGGACCCACTTTCACCCAATTTAGAGTTATTTAACAGAAACTTAACAAATTTAACAATCTAAATTAGTGAGCTGAAAGTATTTCAAAATAAAATAATTCACAGATAACTAGAATAATAACTAGCTGCTGAAATCATTACTCACAAAAATTTTTTAAATATATCCACTTAGGTTTAAGCATTGTTAAAGTCTGCAGAATAGTCTAACATGCCTGAATTTTTCAGGTAACAGATATACATATACATCTTTTTTAAAGTAAAACTTAAAATTTTCATTATTTTTGAAAGAAATCTTTCTAAAAATATTTTAATGGAATTCCGAAGTTATTCAACAGGATATATGAAACATTTCCTTTAGATCCGATGTTGTTATTATTATCAGGAATCTTCTATGTGTAGATTGTTTAAATAACCATGTATATCTCACCATCCCTGAGAACTTAGAAATGGTTTCCCTTTACAACTTAAACCGAGCACTTAAGAGATCAGAACAGAGATACACAAAGACACAAAATGGTTCCAAGGCCAAAGTATGATTCAACCGAAGTTTTAAAAATATCTTTAAAGAGAAAAGAAAAGAGAAAGGAAGGGAGGAAGGATCAATGGAAAGTAAAGGTGGCTCACTGGGACAAAAGATTATAAAAAAAAAAAGAGAGTCAAAGATTGGTGTCTAATAAGCCAGCAAGTTCTTGTCCCACCTAGAAGAAAAATCTAACTACAAAAGTCTGATGCCAATAAATACCTATTCTGAGATCTGTATGGGGAAATAAGAAAAACGTTTCTGTGTCACTCCTACTTAGGAAACACTGTGTTAACCTAAGTTAAACTGACTTTTTAAGAAAGACTCCTCAGACCTATTACTGTCAATATACCTCGGACTCTCAAGGCGAGGATTGTGGACAAGCACTTACTTAACCACACACCTCCTTCTTCGGCAGACTATACTTAAGGGTTGACAATTCCATGGAAAACATTTTTAGAAACAATGCCTAAAACACTCAAAATACAAAACTGATTTCCTTTATTGTGACTCTACCCTCACCAAACAAATGTTTGAGAACCTGGTTCACACATATTTTCCTACCAACAGAAATATGTACTAGTTCCAAGAAACATGAATAAGGGATCCACCAGACAGCATGATTATGCATTGGAGATTAATATATTGACATTCTGGTACATAAATCTTGATTTGGACAGCAAAAAAAGCAGGCATGGGAGAAGAGAGAGGAGGGGGGTAAAGAGATCACACATGCAAAAAAAAAAAAAAACGGTAAGTAAGCCCTATCAAGTTAGAATTTCTGGGTCCTAAGAGGCAAATCACTGATATGCTCATCAAGATAGTGACTCTCTGCAGGGTCTGTTAGTAGCTGATAAATCAGTTTGTACTGGCAGTGCCCCATCTCATCATGAATCTTCTGTTCAGACAAGTACAAACAATGACAATCTTCAAATGCTATATTATGGGACAGCATCACACTCAAGGGCTAGAACGTAGATACAGTTCCATATGCCTGCGTTAAGATGGTCACAAACAACCAGCTTTTTATAGATTTACTTGCTATTTTAATTGTGTTTGGTCTTCTTGGTCACCATCAAGCTAACATTGCCAGTGTTTTAGTCCACACCTCTTGCCACTCCATCTTACTAAACTGGTTTTAAATAAATGTATTTCCCCAAAATTAATAAATAACTGAGCTTAGCAAATGCCAAGTGAGATAAATCAGGTTTTGCTTCATCTCTGAGCTCTTAATGTTTCAAACTTTAATAGTAATGAACTTAGAAAAACTAAGTCTTTCTGGCATTCTGTTGTCATTTATCTTACCTGCATGATCCTAAAAGTTATACTCAAGTTCTGCCACTGACACTGTATTCTTCAGCCTTATTACTCATTAAATACAAACTGGAAGTAACTAAAACTAATGAGTAAAAATATAATGAGATAAAAAGAAAATAAATCCTCCCATTTGCAACAACATGGATGGATCTAGAGGGTATTATGCTCAGTGAAATAAGACAGGTGGAGAAAGACAAATGATTTCACTTATTTGTGGAATATAAAAACAAAGCACCACAGAATAAACAAAACAGCATTAGACTCCTAGGCACTTGAGAAGTGATTGGTGGTTACCAAGGGGGGAGGAGAGTAGGTGGGAACAGGGAGGGGAGGGGGGCTGCTGAACCACTGTGATGTGCATTTGATAAAATAATAAATAAAAATACAAATATATATATAAAATGAGATATTTCCAGTCTCAAAGTTATCTCCCTCTAAGATACCTTATTAATAACAAAAAGAAAAATTGTAACTCTATGTTGCAGAAACCTGGAAGACACCACCTTAACCAAGCCAACACCACAGTTATGGGATAAATGAACATCACGTGTCTCCTATGTGATACTCACAGAAGCACAGTATCACTTCTATAATGTTCCTGCCAAAATGCAAAGCCTAAATATAATCATGAGAAAACAGACAAATGCAAAATGAGACATTCTATAAAATAAATGGTCTGTGCTCATAAAAAAAATGTAAAGATCCTAGTTGACAAAAAAAGACTAAGGAACTGTTCCAGATGGAGAGTAAAAAGATATGACAAATGTAATGTAAGATACTGAACCAGAAAATTCTTTTCTTTTACTATAAAAGACATCAGTGGGACAGCTGGTGAAATCTGAATTACCCATAGACTGGGCGATCACAATGTCAGTGTTAATATCCTGACTTTGATAATGGTACTGTGGCAATGTAAAAGAATTTTCTTGTTTTTATGAAATACAGACATACTTAGGAATTAAGGGACACAGAGATTTTAATTTACTCTGAAATGTTTCAGGCAGAGACGAAATAGACACACAGATATAAGGATAAAGTAAATGTTAGTGAAGAGTGTTCAGAAATTCTTTGTAACATTTTGCAATTTTTCTGTACATCTGAAATAATTTCAAAATAAAAGTTAATAAAAATTAAAGCAATGTTGCTAGGCAGAGTTTTGTTTTATATTACCAAACATTCTTAAAGATCCCTGACTTAACATTACTGTCTCTTAGACCAGAATCCACCCACTGTGTTAAACAAAAATAGCAGCAGATAATCTGTTCAATATGTCTGATCGGACTTAAATGTTTAAATATATTGTTTATTTATTTAATAATTTCTAAGACTTTAAGTAAAGGTAATAGGTAAAGGCAGGTACCCTTAAGAGGAGCATGATTCAGGCAAATTTCAATTACACACTTAAGGTAACTTCAAATGAAAACTAACACTGAGGGAAGATGAAGAGGAAAAAGTCACAGAAAGAGTGGAGAGAAGTCAGATTGATGAAATAAGTGTTAACTTGGCCATTACAGAGGAGGGTGATGACAAGTACTGGAAGTTCCTTGAATGGAGGGATATTTGGTTGTGATCATTTGTCAGCTGGTGAGCCAGGGCCCAACTCCTTAGTCAAAGCAGAGGCTGCCCCTGAAAGAAGACCCAGCGTACATACCATTACTACATCTGCTGGCACAAAAATTTACAAAACCCTTCCATCTGCACAAAATCACCCCGCAATACTCCACTGTCATTTCACAAGTGAGACACTCACAAGAGGGATAAGGCGAGTGACTATTAAGAATTTCTAATACTCAAACAATGTTATTATTATTTTTATTTTGCTATCATTAATGTATAATCACATGAACATTATGGTTACTAAACTCCCCCTATCAAGTCCCCACCACATACCCCATTACAGTCACTGTCCATCAGCACAGTAAGATGCTGTAGAATCATTACTTGTCTTCTCTGTGTTATACTGCCTTCCCCGTGTCCCACCCCCCGTACATTATACGTGCTAATCGTAATGACCCTTTTTCTCCCTTATTCCTCCCTTCCCACCCACCCTCCCCAATCCCTTTCCCTCTGGTAACTGTTAGTCCATTCTTGGGTTCTGTGAGTCTGCTGCTGTTTGTTCCTTCACTTTTTTCTTTGTTCTTATACTCCACAGATGAGTGAAATCATTTGATACTTGTCTTTCTCTGCCTGGCTAATTTCACTGAACAAAATACCCTCTAGCTCCATCCATGTTGTTGCAAATGGTAGGATTTGTTTTCTTCTGATGGCTGAATAATATTCCATTGTGTACATGTACCACATCTTCTTTATCCATTCATCTACTGATGGACACTTAGGTTGCTTCCATTTCTTGGCTATTGTAAATAGTGCTGCAATAAACATAGGGGTGCATATGTCTTTTTCAAACTGGGCTCCTGCATTCCTAGGGTAAATTCCTAGGAGTGAAATCCCTGGGCCAAATGGTATCACTATTTTGAGTTTTTTTGAGGAACCTCCATACTGCTTTCCATAATAGTTGAACTAGTTTACATTCCCACCCACCAGCAGTATAGGAGAGGAGGGTTCCCCTTTCTCCACATCCTTGCCAACATTTGTTGTTGTCTTTTGGATGTTGGCCATCCTAACTGGTGTGAGGTGATATCTCATTGTGGTTTTTATTTGCATTTCTCTGATGATTAGCGATGTGGAGCATCTTTTCATGTGCCTGTTGACCATTTGAATTTCTTCTTTGGAGAAGTGTCTGTTCAGCTCCTCTGCCCATTTTTTTTTGGATTATTTGCTTTTTGTTTGTTGAGGTGCGTGAGCTCTTTATATAAATTTGGATGTCAACCCCTTATCAGATATGTTATTTATGAATATATTCTCCCAGACTATAGGATGTCTTTTTGTTCTACAGATGGTGTCCTTTGCTGTACAGAAGCTTTTTAGTTTGATATAGTCCCGCTTGTTCATTTTTGTTTTTGTTTCCCTTGCCCAGGGAGATATGTTCATGAAGTTGCTCATGTTTATGTCCAAGAGATTTTTGCCTATGTTTTTTTCTAAGAGTTTTATGTTTTCATGACTTACATTCAGGTCTTTGATCCATTTTGAGTTTACTTTTGTGTATGGAGTTAGACGATGACCCAGTTTCATTCGAATAATGTTATTTTAAATTAATATAACTTTAAGTCATATCTTTATTAAGTACATCAAGTCTAAACTAACAGATATTATAAAGACTTGGTATGTGAAAGCTATCTTTTGTAAGCAGAATTTGTTAGATTCCACTGAGTAAACCACTACAGGTGTGACTACCTGTTGAAATATGAAGAAACCTGTCCTGTTATATAAAATCGAGTTTCATAATGTTACTTGGCATAATAGGTCCCTATCATCTTAGTTTGTTGTTATTTTAGCCTAAAAGGGTAACTGATGCCATTATGTTTGGTTCAGAGAGATTCTTTGTCGAGAACAGAATCTAACATATTCCTATTAAAATTCTAAAGCTATACCTCCTGAGAGTACAGGATTTCAAAATAAAGATCTAAAGTTATTAGATTTTGACTGCAGGACTCAAAGATAAAAAGCATGTTGGGAAATAGGCCCCAACACACCATCCCTGTAAACTCACCTTGAAAATAGTGGCTATATTCAAGAGTGGCAGTGAAAGCTGAACAGAGTCTATTATAGAGCTTCCCTGTTGACCTCAGCACAAATTATCAGATGAAGGTAGGACAAGGGAACTGTTAGGGGCTGAATCGTATCCCCCACCCCACTCAGATGTTGAGGTCCTAACCACCAGTAAATCAGAATGTGACTGCATTTGAGAAAGGGTCTTTAAAGAGACAATTAAGCTCAAATGAGGTCTTGAGAGTGGGCCCTAATGCAACAGGACTGAATCCTTATAAAAAGAAGTTCGGGCACAGGAAGCAGACAGCACATAAGAAAGACCACGTGGAGACACAGGAAGATAGCCACCAGCAAAGCAAAGGAAGAGAGAGGCCTCCAGAAGAAACCAACCTGCCCACACCTCGACTTTAGACATCCAGCCTCCAGAACTGTAAGGAAATTAAATTTCTATTATTTAAGCTCCCCAGGCTGTGGTACATTCTTATGGCAGCCCTTAGAAACTAATACAGGAACAAAACTGAAAAATTAAAATCTAGATAAGAGTCCACCAAAATAGTTTACAATATGCTTTAAAACAGTAATAATGACAAGAGTAATAGTAAACATGCTAACAATACCTAACAAACATAGCATACAGAATATTACTGGTAAGGGTCTCAGTTAAGAAGAAGAGTAATGCCTGTTATATACCATGCACTGCTCTGGGCGTTTATGATGTATTAACTCACGGAATGCTCACGATCCTATGAAGCAAATGCTGGAATCACCGTCACTTTACAGATATGAAAAATAAAACACAGAAAAGTTAAGGAACTTCTTATAGTCAGTCACACATCTCAGAAGGAGTAGAGCAAGGATTTACTCACACTAAGTGAAAATAGTGGCTGTTTGCCATCAATGAAAACAATGATTCAGTGAGTTCCCCAAGTCAGCCAAAGTTCTGAACCATTTTCTGGTCAGAATATCAATGACTTACCCCCCTAGAAAAGTGTGAATCTGGTTTCAGAGGGTCCAGACTCCCCTAAAGCTTGTTAGAGACCCAGATAACCAGGATGGGTATTTCTGCTTTGGGAAAATGGCAAAACCAACATGTTTCACTACTTCTCCACTCCAGATTCCATGGTCTCTATTTTACAATCAGTGGATAGCTCAGGATATTCAAAACACAGAGATCTGGGGGAAAATGACAGGCAAGAACAAGTAATGGGCTCTTCTCTCTTGGGCTGAGTGAAACTTGGAAACTACCTGTCAAAACTGCAAAGAATGGGAAAAGGAACAGATCACAGAGACAGTGTGGCCTGCAGAGACCCATGGACTGTGGAGAGGAAATTACTAAAGGCTCCAGAAGAGTCCCTGGTCTCTTTGCCAAGGAGTCCGAGTAATCAATAAATATTAGCTGAATTCTGTCCTTGAGACAAGGAGAATGCTAGGATGCATGTGTTTCCTGTCCTCAGGAGTAGACATAGCTGTATCTTCAACGACTTGAGAGACTGCTACCACTCAGAACATTACAGCAATCAGAATTCAGTACTGACAACCCCAAAACAACCACAGAAAAAGAACAAGTAGGGGGCTCACCCACGAAAGAAAGGACAGCACTCAGAGTAATGATTATATATTCCAAATAAAACAGAGCAGTTGAGGGACAGAAAAAACACTTTATCTAAAAAATAGCTGGGGCACTTAGGAACTTCAAAAGTAGCAATACACATACATGCACCCCTCTATGCAATCACAGACTTTCTGGAATAAAATAACATGATTTCCGAATTATGCAATTCAGTCAGTTATTTAAAGGAGAAGATGATTACTGGTGTAACTTGAATTAGTAGCCTGGAAGAGCAACATAAATAATATCACGAAACAGAACACAAATACAAAATAAGAATAATCATGGGAGAAAAGATATGAGCCTTATAGGGCTTGTCCAGTATATCTAACCTGCAAACAACAGGAGTTCCAGAAAGACAAAACTAATAGATAAGGAAAAGAAATAGCTACCAGAAGGAATTTTCTCTGTTATGAATAAACACTCAAGTCTGTACACTGAAAGAGCACAGAAAATAAAAGGCAAAATTGATGGATATAAATCTACATCTTGGCATATCCTCATTGTAGAAAAAATAAATTCCCGGATTCCAATGATTAAAAAGAAAACTGGACCACCTTTCAGATGGCACAAATACATTATCTACAACGGAAGAGAAATCAGGATGACATTAGACTTAACACTAGAAGTAGAACACAGTAAAATGCATAAACTACTTAAAGAAGAGAACAGAAATCCAAGAACACACAATCAAAACACTCATTCCCTTTCTAGGGCTAAGCAAATATATTTGAGGATGTGGCATTTCAGAGCGCATCACCATATATTCCAGCTAAGGAAATCCCATGAAAAATGTTCTAAACTAATTAGCCAGGGCAAAAACCTCAAGAAAAGGGAAACAGATAAGAGAAACTAGTAAATGAGAGACATGTCTGGAGGTGTGTGCACAGACACTAAAAAGGGACTTTGGAAACAGAAGAGATAAACTACAAGAAAGTCAAAAACAGCCTAGAAATATAACATTACCTTAGAGTATCTTTAGTGTTGGGAAGTTGGGTGAATCAGTATGGAAAAAATGTCTGTCTGAATATGAAACTGAACATAAATAAAATTTTAAAGGACAACAGAACTTCTAATTTATTAATGGGAAACAAAAGGAATAATTAGCAACTTAATCCAAGCAACAAACAGAAAATGAGAAAAACAGGAAACAGAATATTAATTTAAAACATGAGCAAAGATAAAATCATCTACTTAAAATTAGAAGGACTAAATTTTCATACTAAAACAGTGACAGATTGGTTTTTAATTTAAACTTAAAAAAACACAATTTAAAATAAATGATAAAGAAGGCTTTAAAATAAAAATAGGCAAATAAAACCAAAAAGCAGGAGATGGAACATGACATGAGTCAAAGTGGAATTTAAGATTAAAACCTTTAAAGATAAAGATATTATGAAATGACAAATGGCACACAATTCATGTAGAGTAGTTGCAAACCTATACATATCAAATTATTGTATGGATAAATATGTAGATATTCGAAATGCAAGGAAAACACAGAAATGTACACTGAAGTAGTAACACATGAAACCACATAATGTCTGAGCTCTGTGTTAAATTACTCCAGCTAACAGGGGCAAGTATAAGGAAAAGACAGCACGCGTGAGTGTGCAATGTGAGTGTGCAGCGGGTTACAGACTCATGGGACTCCACCTGCTACTCTTGGCTACTCTTAAGTACTTTTGTGTGTTTGAACATTACCATGAGGAAAAAGAAGTGACAGAAAGACACATGGAGCAAAGAAGGAAAAAAAAAGGAAGAAAGAGGGAAAGAGCCAAAAGAAGACATGCAAGGATGTCTTGGATGTAAGAATTTTTAGTTCAGTGAAACTACCCTGCATGATACTGTAATGGTGGATACATGTCATTATATCTTTGTCCAAACCCATAAATGTACAACACAAAGAGTGAACACTAATATGAACTATGGGCCTTAGTTAATGACAACGTGTCAATATGGCTTATTGATTGTAACAAATATAAGATGCTAATACAAGATGTTAAATAGGGAAACTGGGAGAAGGCGGAGTATACATATATGGGAACGAACTCTACTTACTACTTATTTTTTCTGTAAACCCAAAATGGCTCTAAAAATAAAATCTATTTTTTAATTATGATGAAAACTTCACCTATCTCTCTCTGAATCAAATAGGTCCAATAAAAAGAAAACAAAGACAAAGAAGAGCTGAATAAAAAATTAATAACCTTCAACAATCTTGATTTTTAGTAGATAATACTTCGTAAGATACCTACAGTCTAACACAGAAGGGATTAGACAATGTTGAAAAGCTACCACTGAGAAAGATACTAGTGACCAAATGGATTCACACCTGAGTTCTGACTTTTAAAGAACAGATAATGCGTATTAACTAGACCCAAAAAAGAAACATACTCCCACAGTTAGGTTAAAAAAAAAACAAAACACATATAACTTTATATTCAAATCTGGTAAAGACAGTATTAAAAAAAGAAATAAAAAGCCAAAATAATTATATTAGCACACAAAGTCCCTCAGTCTAATTGAAATTCACTCCATGTATGTAAAAAAAATGTATAGAGTCTATAATACTGATACATTAAAATATAAAAGCCATTTTTTCCTTATCAATAACAATTGCTACACATCTAGCAGTTTTGGCCACCACTAAGGATAAAGATAAGGTTTTACAAGCTTCCAGAGAGAAAAAAAAAATTTTAAACAAATGATCAACAATCAGAATATACCTTAGTAGCAACAGAAATTAAAGGAGATTTGTAGTAAAAGACTCTAGCTAAAAGTGCCAAGAGAAAGGAAAAAGAAGATACACATTAAACAATTCACATGAGCCTTCAAAATGCTAAAGGAAAATTATTTCCAATCCAGAATGCTATACTCAAAATTCCAGAAAAAAATGTAAGAGAAAATTTTCATTACCTCAGGTTAGGGAAACATTTCTTAGGAATGACACCAAAATCACAATCTATAAATGAAAAAAATTGGTAAACTGGGCTTTGTCAAGTGGAAAATTTCTGAGCTTTAAGTGACACTGTTACAAAAAATAAAAAGATAAGCCAAAGAGAAAGTATTTTCAAGTCATAATCATATCAAGAATGTATAAATTCTTATAGCTCAATACTAACACTGGCCAATGGATGTGATTAGACATTTGACCAATCACATGATTGACTAATAAGTACATGAAGAGATAGGCTATCACTAAACATTAGGAAAATGCAAACTAAAAACACAATGAGAGCACACTTCATAGCCACTAGAATGGCTTTCATCAAAAAGATAATAAATAACTATGAAAATGTGAAAATGTGGAAAAACTACTCGTACACATCACTCATGGAAATGTAAAATGGTGTAGTCACTTGGAAAATAACTTGAGAATTTCATAATTTACCACACAATCCAGTAGTTCTGACATAGGGCAGGGAATTGGGACATGCACCATGATTAACTGTTCCTGCCTATGCTGAAAAATGCCAAAATATAAACAGCATAGTAAGAACAGGAGGAACTCCATCTTAAGGTTAAAATTCCATTTTAAAAACCAGGGAGTTAGGAGGTAAGTTTCCTGACATTTCCTTTGGTAATCAGCCAACAACCTATCTTAAGCAGGGCAAGCAGCCCTAAATGACATGGTCCAAGTGCTTGAGGAAATCACTGTCTTGGAGAACAGGATCAATAAATTCCTCGTGTTGAGTTTATCTTACAGAATTACCTAGAGGGCTGACTGGATGGTGACATAATGTCTCTCACCAGAGAGAGAGACATAATGAGACATGTCAAGCCAACACCATCCCCCAGGCTCCTGCTCTTTGCCCCATTCTTGAAAACCTTAAAAGACGGAATCCTAAGCCCTTATGTGCACCTCTCTCTGAGGTTGCCTGCACTCCCCTTTCTTTGAGTGTGTACATTTTGCCTTAAATAAAGACTTCTCATGGTTCAACTCTCTGTGTTTTATCTCTGCACTCTTCCAGTGGTAAGCGTCTTTGTTACTTTGCTATTTCATTCTATTTTCTGGACTTAAAAACAAGTCTTCTCTCTCTCTGTTCTACTTCAGACAAGTAGGAATGCTACTGAGACCTGTGACTTGGGCTGGCAAGTTCCCGTCACCTGGTGACCCAGACAGGACTGCAGCTGTGCAATCATGCTCTTTAGTAGCCTGCCTGAAAATCTCCTTTCTTTGCCATTGGGAAGTTCTCAGAACAAACTCATCCATCCAGTACTCTGCAGCTCCCCCAAATCCTGGTGTGGCGGAGACTTAGTTCCCACACAATGCAGATCCAAGTGGACATTGGACACCAGGTGACCCTGACTTTAGGTGTTGGCAAGGGACCTGTCCTATGCCGAGCAGGAGTTCAACAAGCTTCCCTTTCCTCCCTGTTCCTCCTTGCTCTCTCTGCTGCCTGCAGAGCAGCTGCCATTCCCTACTACTCTTGCTCTAATTAATTCCTTCATTACCTACACTTGTCCAACCTGCATGAGAATTCTTTTGCATTCAGAGTCAAGAACTCTCCCCTGTCCAGGTTGAGGTTTCACCTAGTGCACAGGGAGAGACCTCCCCCGATACAGCTGCATGACAACAGATCCACTCTAAGTATCTACCCTAGAGAAATGAAATAATTTGTCCAAACACTTATATGTGAATGTTCACAGCAGCACTATTCATAATAGGCAAAAATCAGAAACAATTCAAACATACACCAACTTGTGAGTGGGTAAGTAAAATATATTATATCCACAGAATGAAATACTATTCTGCAATAAAAAAGAACAAACTACTGAAACACACTACAACATAAATAAATCTCAAAAACATGCTAAGGAAAAGAAGTCAGACACAAAAGACCACATATTGTATGATTTCACTTATACAATATGCCCAGAAAAGGCAAATCAATAGCAACAGAAAGTAAATTAAAGGTTCCTGGGGGTGGGGAAAAAATGGGAATGACTGCAAACATGCACAGGGGTCCTTATGGGGTAATGGAAATGTTCTAAAACTGGATTCTGATATTAGTAGCACAACTCAGTATATTTACTAGGACTCATTGACTTGTTGTCTTAGTCTATTTGGGCTGCTATAACAGAGTAACATAGACTGGGTTGTTTATAAACAACAGAAATTTATTTCTCACAGTTCTGGAGACTGGGAAGTCCAACATCAAGGGGTCAGCAATTCAGTGTCTGGTGAGAGCCACTTCCTAGTTCACAGACTTCTGTGTCCTCACATGGTAGAAGGGGGAAGGGTGGCCCTCTGGGGCATCTTTTATAAGAGCACCAATCCCTTTCATTAGGGCTCCACCCTCATGACCTACTAACCTCCCAAAGTCCCCACCTATTAATACCATCATAATGGGGGCTATATTTCAACATATGAATTTTGCATACACACAAACATTCAGTTTGTTACATTTGCATATTTAACCTGGGTGAATGTTATGATATGCAAACTATACCACAATAAAAACTAATTTTTTTCCAATAACAAATTAATATAGAGTCATTTTCACTCATGCAAATTCTCCTTTAACTTAGCTCCTATGCACTGGCTCTTAGGAAGCCAATTAAAGGTGCCCCAGGAAAAAAAATGGAATAAACCAACAGTATTTAAGACAAAAATCCAGGAGAAAAGACCCAAAAAAGAGAGAAGTATAAAGAATCCTCACAACAAGGTATAGAAATCTCAGCTAGAAAGCCAAGATGCAAATGTAAAAGGCAACCAGTCCAGACTACAGCAGATTGAAGGAAACCAGAGATCTCTACAAAAAGGCAAAAGTGACAGAAGACTCAAATGTGTTTGAATATAATGAAATACAGGACAAGTCTGTGGATAAATGAGTGGTATATACACGGAAAACTAAGCAAACCAACAAAAAAAGGCAATTTTTAGCTATAGTGAAAAAACGAATGCAGGAAAGTAAAGTAATCTTAGGTGACATGACTGCTGAGAACAGCATTCACACTGTGATCATAATAAAATCCCAAATACTGAGTTAAGCCAAATTATGACATAGTGACAGTAGTATGAAGGGAAGTGAGCATTTGTACAGTGGGTGTGGCAAGGAGGGCAATGACACAGGTCATCTTTCAGAAAGGCAAGTTGATAGAATAAAAGGGAAAATCGAGAAGGGCCAACATAGGGTTGTCTATGAAAAAAACTTTAAAAATATTAAGAGACAGCAATAATAATTAAAATCAGTCAGAACCATCAACGCGAGGCTCACGTGCGAGGGGCAGGCCATACCAATCCCTGACCAAAGGCAGAGAAGAGCTTTCCTCCCATCCTCCCACCTTCCCTCCCGCGGCAGAGCTGGGTGTTCCCTGCCCAAAGCTGCAGTTCCACACACACATCAGCTCAAAGAGTTTTCCCATTTCTCCTGTATTTCGTTTTCCTTTCTTTCCTGGGGTAGGGAGGAAGGGTTTGTATTGGATCAAAAAGCCAATAACATGTTAATGTGGCTATTTCAAACCCCATAATTTTATACCCAGGTTAAAATTCTGCATATATAAGTTCTTCTTACACCCATCTAAGAATTCAAAGAAATACAGGACCCTTGGATACCTCTCAAAGGTAAGTTTTTGATTAAAAATAATAATAATAACCATAAGGTGAATCAAAATGAAGAAATGATAATCATGAAGCTATGGTAAATGCTGATGATGACCATGAAAACAAGTTAAAATACAAAAGAAAAGTGAAAAACACTTGCGGACTCACACCTGAAGAAAATAAAGTAATGTTACAATAATGTAAAACTAGTAATAAAAACAACAAAAATGAGTTAAGGAAGAAAGACAGCAGGATTAAATATACATATGCCAATTTCCATTTGTTTTTGTAAAAGGGAAACAATACAACATCCTTTCAAATTGGAAAACAAAGAAATACGACAAAAATATAGATGGTTTCAACAATCATTTCTCTTCTATTAAGAACAACTTTTAGAAGCTAATACCTCTAGAAATTAGAAACACTCATCTAGCAGTTCAGCATTTTCATCATTTTAATTTCTTGTTTTTCTGTTAAATATAAATCAAATAAGCAATTCAAAACATCATACAGAAAAATTAAGAGTAATGAGAAAGGAATAATCCTACTGGATACTGTATTTTAATATATAGATGTAATATCTAAAGCCTCCAGTGGAAAAATAAATGGTTGAGATAAAAACATGGTATGGAGAGTACCTTCCCAACAATGTATACTCTTTTAAACCATTATGGGGTTTTTTTTACTAACTATTGCCAATTCTTGGTATTATAATTCAAAATAAGAAACAAAATATTCAAGCAAAATCACATATAATTTACTTTTTAAAATAGCATTTCAATAAAATCATATGTTTTGGTAGAGTATTTCTCTAGCCATCTTTCATAAGAAAAGAGAAGGAAACGGGAAAGGTGAGTGCAGGTGGATATACATGTGAACTGCTATTACAGGAAGTGAACAGAGACCATTCCCCTCAAAGGAAGTAACATGAAAAAGGCACACAGTGTCATACTGAATGGCACTTTTAGGGAAAGCACAGGAGTCTCTCCAAACTACTATATGTAGATACTAGCACTGGCAGGAAGAAGGGGTCAGAAGGAAGCTGACAGCCACAGAGAAAAGGAATTTGTGAAATGCAAGAGCATTTGAATTTTATTTATCTTTAAGTGCCAGAAAACCAGTGACTTTAAAAACATATAGGAGGATAGCACAGATAATTCTGAAACCTAAATTCTGACCAGACTGAAAACAAAACCAGTCAATTGAACCAAGTATTATTATTTTCTACCTGTGACTTTCTCAGTGTTACATCTCTAAAGAGACACTGTATTTGCTATTTCAAATTTCACTCTTAAGGAAATCTAGCAAACTGAAGATGCTGCTCACATTTCTGTTGCCAGAAAAAAAACATGTAAGTTCTGAAGCTAGAAAAGTGACAGTTCAATCAGGAAATTTCAAGGAAAAAAAAGAAGAAAATTATAGTCCTACAGGCTCAAACTGAAACACTAATTAGAGATAACATATATCACAGAAGATAAAGGATTTGGTGAATGTGCCCTAAGTATTATAATTTAAGGTTAGTAAAGAAATTTGAAAGTGAAAAATCTACTATTAAAAGAACATTTGAATTGTTTAAACAATATCAGAAAGAAGTCTGAAAACTGCAAGAATGGCTTTCTGCATATTATGAAATCCAACATTCTTCTTTCAGGCTCCCATTCAGTCACAGCCACCACCACCAAATATCCCCCCCATCACACAGTTGCTTCCAAAACATCAAAGTTAATTCACCTGGTAACTGAAAGGATTACTGTCACTGGAAGTAAATGCACAGTAAAGCAATATTATTAAACACTAGATGAGAGATGCACATTAAAGTGCAGTACTAAATACCACAGAATTAGGTCCTATCAAATCTAATATGATGAAATTCTTAATGGATTTAATTGTTTTTTTGAAACACCTTTATAATATTTTTTGAGGCTATAGAACATAATTTCTTGGTAAGCCATCCAAGATACAAAATGTAAACATAGGTACTTAATGATTTTGACTGCATAAAATTATTTCTAACACCAAAAGCAACCATGGGACAAACTTGAAAGACTTATGGGCTGAGATAAATGAATCAGAAACAAATGGGGGGAGAAAATGCAAAAAACTACAAGAACACAGTAACACAGCACCCTAAAAAAAGACACTGGATATTAATTCTGTAAATTCTGATAAGTATCCCAACTAAACAATCTCTTATATCTAGAACAAAATACAAATGTTTTATAGTCACTTCAAATTGCCTTGAGAATCATATTACAAACTATTATTCTCATCCTAACATAATAGTCTCAATTTTAATAAAAAATATGATTATCCAGCCAATTATCTAATTAGACATATTTCATGATAGACATATTTACAATCAAAATCAAATTAGTCTCCAAAAGGCAAAATTCTATTACTTCTAAAGATACATCAATACAATACAGGCTAAAAAATGATTTCAAACAGAAGTATTGTAAGTTTTGAGCAACAACCACTGAGGTTAATACTTATACAAACTCCACAACTATGTATGATATTGCTCTCAAGTGCATCTGGATACATAAATTGTACTACAGTAAATGAAAATCAGTCCCATGGTGTAATCTCATAAGCAGAATTTGACAAATGAAGGCAGCCAGGTACAAAAAATGATATATGATCCCACTGATTTAACATTTAAAAAACACACAGGAAAAATTATACTGCTTAGGTGTGCATAATGAAATGGGAAAACAGTAAGAGATGCAAGGAGGTGAGAAGCATCCAGTCACAATAGTAAACAGCTCTAGGAAGATGGAGGAGGAATAACAGAAGGGGAAGAAATTGGTGGGTGGGGAGTAAAAAGTGCTGGCATTCTGTTACTTCTAGATCCAGTTGACACTTCACATGGAGTATTTTTTTTTTTTTGGTATCATTAATCTACAATTACATGAAGGACATTATGTTTACTAGGATCCCCCCTTCACCAAGTCCTCCCCACATCCCCATTCACAGTCACTGTCCATCTGCGTAGTAAGATGCTGTAAAATCACTACTTGTCTTCTCTGTGTTGCACAGCCCTCCCGGTGCCGCCAACATACTATACATGCTAATCATAATGCCCCCTTTCTTTTTCTCCCACCCTTATCCCTCCCTTCCCACCCATTCTCCCCAGTCCCTTTCCCTTTGGTAACTATTAGTCCATTCTTGGGTTCTGTGCTTCTGTTGCTGTTTTGTTCCTTCAGTTTTCTTTTGTTCTTATACTCCACATATGAGTGAAATCTTTGTACTTGTCTTTCTCTACCTGGCTTATTTCACTGAGCATAATACCCTCTAGCTCCATCCATGTTGTTGCGAATGGTAGGATTTGTTTTTTTCTTATGGCTGAATAATATTCCATTGTGTATATATACCACTTCTTCTTTATCCATTCATCTACTGATGGACATTTAGGTTGCTTCCATATCTTGGCTATTGTAAATAGTGCAGCGATAAACATAGGGGTGCATCTGTCTTTTTCAAACTGGAGTGCTGCATTCTTAGGGTAAATTCCTAGAAGTGGAATTCCTGGGTCAAATGGTATTTCTATTTTGAGCATTTTGAGGAACCTCCATAATGATTTCCACAATGGTTGAACTAATTTACATTCCAGCAGCAGTGTAGGAGGGTTCCCCTTTCTCCACAACCTCACCAACATTTGTTGTTGTTTCTCTTTTGGATGGTAGCCATCCTTACTGGTGTGAGATGATATCTCATTGTGGTTATAATTTGCATTTCTCTTATGACAAGCGATGTGGAGCATCTTTTCATGTGTCTGTTGGTCATCTGAATTTCTTCTTTAGAGAATTGTCTATTCAGCTCCTCTGTCCATTTTTTAATTGGATTATTTGCTTTTCGTTTGTTGAGGTGTGTGAGATCTTTATATATTTTGGATGTCAACCCTTTATCGGATCTGTCATTTATGAATATATTCTCCCATACGGTAGGGTACCTTTTTGTTCTATTGATGGTGTCCTTTGCTGTACAGAAGCTTTTCAGCTTGATATAGTCCCATTTGTTCATTTTTGCTGTTGTTTTCCTTGCCTGGGGAGATATGTTCAAGAAGAGGTCACTCATGTTTATGTCTAAGAGATTTTTGCCTATGTTTTCTTCTAAGAGTTTTATGGTTTCATGACTTACATTCAAGTCTTTGATCCATTTCAAATTTACTTTTGTGTATGGGGTTAGACAGTGATCCAGTTTCATTCTCCTACATGTAGCTGTCCAGTTGTGCCAGCACCATCTGTTGAAGAGACTGTCATTTCCCCACTGTATGTCCATGGCCCCTTTATCGAATATTAGTTGACCATATATGTTTGGGTTAATGTTTGGAGTCTCTATTCTGTTCCATTGCTCTGTGGCTCTGTTCTTGTGCCAGAACCAAATCGTCTTGATTACTGTCGCTTTGTAGTAGAGCTTGAAGTTGGGGAGTAAGATTCCCCCCACTTTATTCTTCCTTCTAAGGATTGCTTTAGCTATTTGGGGTCTTTGGTGTTTCCATATGAATTTTTGGACTATTTGTTCCAGTTCATTGAAGAATACTGTTGGTAGTTTGATAGGGATTGCATTGAATCTGTATATAGTTTTCGGCAGGATGGCCATTTTGACGATATTAATTCTTCCTAGCCAGGAGCATGGGATGAGTTTCCATTTGTTAGTGACCTCTTTAATTTCTCTTAAGAGTGTCTTATAGTTTTCAGGGTATAGGTCTTTCACTTCCTTGGTTAGGTTTATTCCTAGGTATTTTACTCTTTTTGATGCTACTGTGAATGGAATTGTCTTCCTGATTTCTCTTTCTATTAGTTTATTGTTAGTGTATAGGAAAGCCACAGATTTCTGTGTGTTAATTTTGTATCCTGCAACTTGGCTGAATTCCGATATTAGCTCTAGTAGCTTTGGAGTGGAGTCTTTAGAGTTTTTTATGTACAATATCATGTCATCTGCAAATAGTGACAGTTTAACTTCTTCTTTACCAATCTGGATTCCTTGTATTTCTTTGTTTTGTCTAATTGCCGTGGCTAGGACCTCCAGTACTATGCTGAGTAACAGTGGAGAGAGTGGGCATCCGTGTCTTGTTCCCGATCACAGAGGAAAAGCTTTCAGCTTCTCGCTGTTCAGTATGATGTTGGCTGTGGGTTTATCATAGATGGCCTTTATTGTGTTGAGGTACTTGCCCTCTATACCCACTTTGTTGAGAGTTTTTATCATGAATGGATGTTGAATTTTATCAAATACTTTTTCAGCATCTATGGAGATGATCACGTGGTTTTTGTCTTTCTTTTTGTTGATGTGGTGGATGATGTTGATGGATTTTCAAATGTTGTACCATTCTTGCATCCCTGGGATGAATCCCACTTGGTCATGGTGTATGATCCTCTTGATGTATTTTTGAATTCGGTTTGCTAATATTTTGTTGAGTACTTTTGCATCTACATTCATCAAGGATATTGGTCTGTGGTTTTCTTTTTTGGTGGGGTCTTTGCCTGGTTTTGGTATTAGGGTGATGTTGGCTTCAAAGAATGAGTTTGGGAGTATTCCCTCCTCTTCTGTTTTTTGGAAAACTTTAAGGAGAATGGGTATTATGTCTTCTCTGTATGTCTGATAAAATTCCGAGGTAAATCCATCTGGCCGGGGGTTTTGTTCTTTGGTAGTTTTTTGATTACCGCTTCAATTTCGTTGCTGGTAATTGGTCTGTTTAGATTTTCTGTTTCTCTCTGGGTCAGTCTTGGAAGGTTGTATTTTTCTAGGAAGTTGTCCGTTTCTCCTAGGTTTCCCAGCTTGTCAGTATATAGGTTTTCATAGTACTCTCTAATAATTCTTTGTATTTCTGTGGGGTCCGTCGTGATTTTTCCTTTCTCATTTCTGATTCTGTTGATTTGTGTTGACTCTCTTTTCCTCTTAATAAGTCTGGCTAGAGGCTTATCTATTTTGTTTATTTTCTCGAAGAACCAGCTCTTGGTTTCATTGATTTTTGCTATTGTTTTATTCTTCTCAATTTTATTTATTTCTTCTCTGATCTCTATCATGTCCCTCCTTCTGCTGACCTTAGGCCTCATTTGTTCTTTTTCCAATTTCAATAATTGTGACATTAGACCATTCATTTGGGATTGTTCTTCCTTCTTTAAATATGCCTAGATTGCTATATACTTTCCTCTTACGACTGCTTTTGCTGTATCCCACAGTAGTTGGGGCTTTATGTTGTTGTCATTTGTTCCCATATATTGCTGGATTTCCATTTTGATTTGGTCATTGATCCATTGATTATTTAGGAGCGTGTTGTTAAGCCTCCATGTGTTTGTGAGCCTTTTTGCTTTCTTTGTACAATTTATTTCTAGTTTTATGCCTTTGTGGTCTGAAAAGTTGGTTGGTAGGATTTCAATGTTTTGGAATTTACTGAGGCTCTTTTTGTGGCCTAGTAGGTGGTCTATTCTGGAGAATGTTCCATGTGCACTTGAGAAGAATGTGTATCCTGTTGCTTTTGGATGTAGAGGTGTATAGATGTCTATTAGGTCCATCTGTTCTAGCATGTTGTTCAGTGCCTCTGTGTCCTTACTTATTTTGTCTGGTGGGTCTGTCCTTTGGAGTGAGTGGAGTGTTGAAGTCTCCCAGAATGAATGCATTGCATTCTATTTCCTACTTTAATTATCTTAGTATTTTTTTCACATATGTTGGTGCTCCTGTATTGGGTGCATATATATTTATAATGGTTATATCCTCTTGTTGGACTGAGCCCTTTATCATTATGTAATGTCCTTCTTTATCTTTTGTTACTTTCTTTATTTTGAAGTCTATTTTGTATGATACTAGTATTGCAACACCTGCTTTTTTCTCTCTGTTTGCATGAAATATCTTTTTCCATCCCTTGACTGTAAGTCTGTGCATGTCTTTGGGTTTGAGGTGAGTCTCTTGTAAGCAGCATATGGATGGGTCTTGCTTTTTTATCCATTCTATTACTCTTTGTCTTTTGATTGGTGCATTCAGTCCATTTACATTTAGGGTGATTATTGAAAGGTATGTACTTATTGCCATTGCAGGCTTTAAGTTTGTGGTTACCAAAGGTTCAAGGTTAGCTTCTTTACTATCTTACTAACTTAACTCGCTTATTGAGCTATTACAAACAAGGTCTGATGATTCTTTATTTCTCTCCCTTCTTACTCCTCCTCCTCCATTCTTCATATGTTGGGTGTTTTGTTCTGTGCTCTTTTTAGGAGTGCTCCCATCTAGAGCAGTCCCTTTAAGATATCCTGTAGAGGTGGTTTGTGGGAGGCAAATTCCCTCAACTTTTGCTTGTCTGGGAATTGTTTAATCCCTCCTTCATATTAAATGATAATCGTGCTGGATACAGTATTCTTGGTTTGAGGCCCTTCTGTTTCATTGCATTAAGTATATCATACCATTCTCTTCTGGCCTGTAGGGTTTCTGTTGAGAAGTCTGATGATAGCCTGATGGGTTTTCCTCTGTAGGTGACCTTTTTTTTTCTCTCTGGCTGCCTTTAATACTTTGTCCTTGTCTTTGATCTTTGCCATTTTAATTATTGTGTGTCTTGGTGTTGCCCTCCTTGGATCCCTTGTCATGGGAGTTCTGTGTACCTCTGTGGTCTGAGACGCCATTTCCTCCCCTATTTTGGGGAAGTTTTCAGCAATTATTTCTTCAAAGACACTTTCTATCCCTTTTTCTCTCTTCTTCTTCTTCTTCTTCTGGTACCCCTATAATGCGGATATTGTTCCTTTTCGATTGGTCACACAGTTCTCTTAAAATTCTTTCATTCCTGGAGATCCTTTTATCTCTCTCTGCATCAGCTTCTCTGCGTTCCTGTTCTCTGTTTTCTAGTCCATTAATGGTCTATTGCATCTCGTCCATTCTGTTTTGAAGTCCTTCCAGAGCTTGTTTTATTTCTGTATTCTCCCTCCTTAGGTCTTGCATATTTCTCTGCAAGTCCATCAGCATGGTTATGACTTTTGTTTTGAATTCTTTTTCAGGAAGACTGGCTAAATCTATCTCCCCAGGTTCCTTCTCAGGGGAAGATGTAGAAGATGTCGAAGCTGTCTGGGTTAGTCTTGTCTGGATCAAATTTTTTTTGCCTTTTCATGTTGACAGGTGCAGTGGTAGCTATTGACTCGTCTGTCAGCTGGGAGAGCCAAGACTCTTTCCACTTGGCTCCTGGCCTTTCTTTACTGGGACAACTGCGACCCCTAGTGGCTTGTGTTGGGCAATTGCGTGTAGACTGGGTCTCTGTATCTTGCCCGGCCGGTATGGAGGAAGCTCCCTGGCTGTGGGCGTGGCCAGCCTCAGGCTGATGCTCTGCTATGTCGGGGCCCCGGAGGGGTAATGGACAAGGGGCTGTTTGGCTGTTTACCTCCATCTCAGAGCTGTTGCCCAGGGGGTTAGTGCACCCGGAGTTCCCTGGAATTTCTAGCTGCTGAACTGTGACCCGGGATGCTTCCGTCCAGCTATGGGGTCCCTGTCCCTTTAAGACCTTCAAAAAGCACTCGCTTTTCTTGGTCACAGGGGCACCGGCTTCGGAACCCGCTCACAGGTCTTACTGTCCTGTTTCCCTAGTTTCCAGCACCCCACACATGCACTGTGTCTGCGCTCTGGTGCGGATGGCTGGGGCTGGGTGTTCAGCAGTCCTGGGCTCCCTCTCCCTCCCACTCTGCCTGGTCTTCTCCCACCGGGAGCTGGGGGGAGGGGCGCTTGGGTCCTGAGGGGCCGGAGCTTGTATCTTACCCCTTTCACCAGGTGCTGGGTTCTCGCAGGTGTGGATGTGGTCTGGCTGTTGTCCTGTGTCTTCTGGTCTCTCTTTTAGGATTAGTTGTATTTGTTGTATTTTCAAAATATATGTTTTTGGGAGGAGATTCCCACTGTCCTACTCACGCCGCCATCTTGGCTCCACCTCTCTGTTCACATGGAGTTCATTTGCTATAATGATTTTGACTACACATTTGTGTCCTAAGTACTTTTCTGCATGTGTATTTTAGTTTACAGTTTAAATTAAAAAGGCAAGAAGGAAGCAAATAAAACCACCAGTTATAGCAACAGTGGGTTCACAAAATCTTGATTGGAATGGAAGAATTATGTCCCTAAAGTCAACAGTTCCAGGGACAGCCACTTGATTTCTCAACCTCCTAACTGCAGCAGAGGTGGCAGTTCCTCTAGAAGCTAGGTTGGGTGGTTTAGTTCTGGGAGTCATTCCTGAAAGTTCACTCTAGTACCCATCCTTCCAACATCCCTTCCAAAGATTTTTAAGTACTTAATACTTTCTATTTATCATATCTAGAGTAGTTTCTCATAACAGCACATGAATCCTACCTAATGCGGTTTATCAAGAGACATTCAAGGAAAACCCCAAACTGTTATTTCCAATATGAAGTATTAACAGTACCAAAGTAAAAGGGCGAGACACTAACCATTAAATTAACCTGATACTTAACTGTCATTCCTAACAGATGTCTTCACCCAAGCATAAAACTGAATCTTTTACATTCTATGGAACTTATAAAACAAAAAGGGGTAGGAGAGTAAGGGCAAAGTGTAAAGGCAACAAGAGGAATGAAAAAGAAGAGTTTTTGTTACCTGGAGTCTTGTATTCATTTCTAAGAAATAAAAATTTTTCTTTGAGTCCACAAGGAATTCTACAGTTCCAGCAGAAGAATACTTCACTGCTTTTGCAAGAGATACAGCTTGTTCTCCCATTGCTCTTCGAGTCTCAGAATCCAGAAAAATGCTACAGATACAGAAAGAATAATCAACATTTTGAAAAACCAATTAATCTTTTGTGTGCATTACATAAAATTTTTCTTAATGTTTACTCAGATATGATCAGTTATTAAGATTGCATATATGCTAATAAATGTTTATTATGCATAACATGCTTAATAAATCAAGTTCAGATTTTTATGAAACTCATATTTGAACTTTGCATGTGATAGTGCAACTTCAATCAACTTAAAAGATATGCAACTACTTTAACCCAAGTAGCTGTTTTCAACAAGTAAAATTTAACCTATATATTCATAATTTCTCCAAGCTAAAATTGGGAGATGTGTCTTATGGAGAAAACAGGTGCATTAGATGAGCTTCATTTTAATGCATGTATTCTAGAGCTGCTGGCCAGGATTGTAAATTCAATGTTAATGAATCAACAATGCATATTAAGTAAGGTTTCTTTCAACAGAAACACACAAAGAACAAGGTTATTTTTTGATTAGTTGATGAAAACGTTCTGACTACAGGCTTGCAGGAACCTACCTCTATATTTCCTCTAGGAGCAATGCTTCCGTATTGACTAAATTCTGTATTCACAGTGACTTTATAGAACATAACTACCACAAGCAACAAGAGTCAACTATACACCTAATAAATCCTTAAAACTTTTGTTTCACAATACCAGAATCACCTTCCAGCAGGCCAGTAAAGCTGAAAAGTTTTCAATGAACCCTGAAAAGAACATTATTAGATCATTTCTGCATTTTCATATTTTGCTTCAATGCAAGAAAGTCTTTGAGAAACAATAAATATTGACTACTTTTCCATTTGTGGATTAAAATTATTCTCAAATGTGTAACACTTTGATGACATTCCATAAAATTTTTATTATAATAGCATAAGAAACTTGCACGTATCTGTTTTTTATGACTAACAATGACTAATATATAGCTTCTCTTGTTTTATGTATGCTGCATGTCCATTTTTCTACTAGGCGCACCCATTTTTTTTTAATTTTAAAGCAAATCCCAAATTAGGTATCACCTCATCTGTAAAAACTTATACATCTGTTCTATAAGAACTCTTTTGTAACATAATCACACTTTTAAAATTAACAAGAATTCCTTAACAGCATTTAACATCCAGTTAGTACACGAATTTCCCTGTCAAAATATCTTTTTTGCAGCTAATTTCTTTGAATCAGGATCCAAATAAGGTCCAGCTACTGGATTTCATTTGTTTTTATATCTTTACAATTCTTTAACTTGTAATGCCCACTTCCCTTTTTTTAAGCCATGAAATTTGATCATTTCCCTATCTCATTCTTCACACTCTGGGGTCAGCTGCATGCAACTCCATAGTGTCTCTTAACATCCATATTATATTTCTATTTTTGATAAACTTCTGGTTAGATGTAGAGCCTTGAACAGATTTCAGGTTGGATTGGTCAGGGAGAGGCAAGAATACTTCACAGGTGAAAGTATACTTCCTACCACTTCCCTTTTGGTGATGTTAGGATTAATCACTGGATTCAGGCATTATGAATCTTACTTACCTATTATAAATAACAGTTCTGCATCAACCTAACAGATATAGGCACAGATGACATTTCAACAATAACTAGCTATTGGAAGTGATAAAACAAAAAAGAAAACAGAATTTTAAGAGTGGTGTGTCAGAGACTATTCCTGTTCTCCCAGAATCCCTCATCCCTTTCTTCCACATGGCTAGAATTTTACCTGAGTACATGGTTACTTTAAGGAAGAAAGACATTTCCCAGCCTCCCTAGCAAAGTGCCTAACTTCAGATCAGCACCAAGTAATCAATACTGGCAGGTTTTATAACCATCCCTAAAGACACAGGTAGAACATTCCTTTTGCCTTTTCTTCTTCCTTCTCACATTCTGGTCCTGGGCACTGAGGTAGAGGGCCATGCCCAATATAGGCTGCAGAGGGCTGTTCTTCACAGCATGGTGGCTGGTTTTTAAGCATAAACGTCCCAAGAGATTGGAAGTGGAAGCTGGTCCTCTCATCAGGCCTGGGTGCAGTATCACTTCTACAGTGTCTATTGGTCAAGCAGTCAGCGCACAGAATCAAGGGGAGGGGACATAGGTCACTCCTCCCACTCTTCAGTAAAAGAAGTAGCAAAGGATTGAAAACGATGTTTTAAAATCACTTCAACATACCACATATTAAAAAACTAATGTTAACTGAAGTAGGATTTTATTTTTACCACTACCCTGACTGAAAATTCACTCATATTCATACCTACCCTTTTCAGAAACTATACATACATATCAAGGCATGCTGACCTTGCTGATTAAAGCTACAATCGGCTATATTCCTATTCTACAATGGCTATATTGCCTAGCTATTAATAACAATATACATTCAACTGGGGATTTTGAAGAATGAAGAGAAAACCAGAATATAAATAAACACCAACTGATTATCAAATTGGTAATGAAGTTCCATGAACTTGCTATACCAAACACATGAAAGGTGGCTTGGAGAAGTGCCCAAAGTAGTTTCGATAAATCAAGGAATTTCTAAGACTCAGGCACCAGAAGGCTTTTCATGGTAAGGTAAATCCTAGAAATTCAGGGCCAACTTTCTGAAACCTTCAGAATAAGGAAAAGTCTAGGAGGCACAGATCCCAGAAATTCCACATGCCCAGGAACACCAGCAGGGTCTGTATTACCTAGAAGCCTGTGGAAGTCATAGTTGGAAATCCACCCAACTCTCTTTCCTCTAGTAAAACACCAAATTCTTTTTCAAGGATTCTCTCACTTTCATGCACTGAAGTACTGAATGAAGAAGATGAAGTAGCAAATTCTTAATTATAAAAATGTACATTAACAGATTCTCCCATGACTATGCAGTTTTAGCCACTAAAATGGGAAAGGAAAGTAAAGAAGAAACGTATGAACTCAGCCTATTACAACGCTCCCCGGGACGGACTCTTACCTTGGTGCCTCCTCTACCACCTTCTGATTTCTCCGCTGGACTGAGCACTCTCTTTCATTGAGCCACAAAGCATTGCCATGTTGATCAGCTAAAACCTGAAAGAGCACAGCACTTGAAAAATTGCATAGCCATACCTATAGACTATGAGCTCAGTTAACATTTTCTCCATCGACACCCCTTGGTTTTTAACTCAAATTTCATAGAACATACACGCCTTTCAAATGCATTCCTCATTTGCTTGATGTTAATAAAGGAAAATTTTATACTTATAACCCCACAATTCAATAATACACTTTTACTAAAAAGACAAGAGAAAAGTCTCATGTTACATTTCCAGTACAATGGGTAGAAAATCAGAATCAGGTGTGTAAGTTTTGTGAAGAACATTAAGTGTCAATAAAGGAAATATACATTCTAGATGTCAATGGTGCTTGGGAGAGCCAAGAGTGTTATTACAAACACCTGTTTGTTGTTAACGTTATTAGGTGTCTGTTGGTCAGGAAATGCTATTTTATTTACATCCGATATGTACTCTGTTACTTTTATACAGGTATTTTTATTGTTTTATTTTTGTTATAGAAACTGATAAAAGGTCTGGGGTTAATATATAACATATTATGATTTTTCCCATTTGTAATAATGGGAAATAAACTAAGGTTGCCAGATAAAAACAAGATGAAACCCAGTTAAAACTGAATTTCAGAAAAACAATGAAAAAATTTTAATGAAAAATATCCCAAATACTGCATAGGACACACTTAACTTAAAAAAAAAAAAGCTGGTCATCTTAAATTCAAATTGAACACGTATCTTATCAGCTATATCTGGCAACCCTAAAACATGCTCTTTGCTAATGTTCTTGTACAGGATGTTTATTTTTCAGGAACAGATTCATCTATTCATCACGATTAAGGAGTAGATGCATACTATTGAATGCATATATTAAGTTTACAGAGGTAACAGCTATTCTAGAAGCCAAAAGACTAGGCACTAATTTTAGCTCCAAACAGCTCTGCAACCTCCCTTGGCAAGTCACTCTGGTTCCTTTTGTATTATAAATAGGAGATACCATCATCTTAATATTTTATACAGGCACTGAACACATCAAATCAAAAAAGGTCATGGCTATAGCAAGTATAAAAACTATAAAATGAATAGTAAATATATGGCTGCAAAGTTAACTTTGAGGAATAAAACCTAGCTAATCCTCAAGAATGATTCCAGACAAAGGAAAACATCACAGTAATGAAAAGCCAATAAGATGGGATTTTATTTCTAAGACTCAAAGGCAGCTGCATAAAGTACATCTAAATCAAAGAACTAGAATATATATTCTCATTTATTTAGATCTTCTTTAATCTCTCAGCACTGTTTTATACTTTTGAGTGTAGAGATTTTATCTTGCATTAGATTTACTCCTAGACATCTGATAATTTTTGTTATAAATATTATTTCCTAAATTTCATTTTTGTGAGCAGTCTACTTCACAAAATAAGATATCCGGGTAGTCAATAATAAACTTTTAAAAAGATGCTCAACATCAATACTCATCAAGAAAATGTAAATTCAAACAAAGAGACACTGTTACATGTCCACCAAAATGGCTAAACATTAAAAAAAACTGAGAACACCAAGTGTGGAAAGGATCGCAGCAGAAACTTTCAGATAATCACTGCTGGGAGCGCACATCAGGACAGCCACAGTATCTACCAGAACTGGACCCAGCCTTACCATACAATCCAACACCACCTCTCCTCAGTATATCCAAAAGATGTTTCTGTCCATGAAAAGACATCACAGTTTATTCATAAATATAAAAAAAAAAACTGGAAACAACCCAAAGATCCACCAGAAAAATGGCTAAACTGTGAGTTATTCAAACAAAGAAATGCCACAGAGCAATTCTTAAAAGTAAGTAACACACAACCTCATGGAAAAATCTCAAAGATATGATGTGTCAAGAAAGCCAGACACAACCAAGTACATATTGTATGATTCCATATACATGAAATTTAAGAAGATACAGAAATAATCTGTAGTGCTAGATGTCAAAGCAGCAGGCACCTTGGGTGGGCATGGGGAGGGACTGACTGTGAAGTGGTATAAAGGAATCCTCAGGTGTCATAGAAACATGCTATATAGAGATCTAGCTGGTGTTAACAGCTATTTGTGTGTGTATAAACATTTTATTGAGCTCTTACGATTTGTGGACTTCTTGAATAGATATGATACCTCAATTTAGTGTGTCTAAAAACAAAAAGCCACAACTACCACCAACAAAAAAAACCCTGCTAGCCTTAGAAAGAAATATATTATGTTCAATATTTTAATACTACTAACTTATTACATGTTTGCACATCTTCTCCCACTCTGGAAATTTGGAGGATGTAGATGAATATTTTCTATGCATAAGTAGTATCTACATAAAATGATTATTAAACTTTAAAAACACAGTGACAGAAACTAGGACTTTGTATTAAATTGGGCCCATCAGAAGTTAGGCAAGGGCAGAAAATAACCTTGGATTTAGTTTAGTTTTCATGTAGCTTTCTGGCTTTCTATGCACACCAAATTAAGAAAAAAATATACTTAAATTACAATGTAATTTCTAGTTTGATATCTACATTTTACCAATTTTAATTGTTACATATCAATTCATAGCCACAATATATAAAATTAGAACAAAGATATTTCTAAGAAAAAAATGAAAATTTCAGTACTTTTCTTTTTGTTTTATTTCAGAAAACCCATTTGTTTTGCTAAAATTCATACCTGTAGAACCACTGTCACAGTTGGATGAAAATCTTAACTTGAGTAGAAGAAATTATTTGTTCATCCTTATACTAACAGCGCCTAGCAAAACACCCACCCCAGGGAGCGACGTGGACATTTGGTCAATTGAAAGACAAAGGAGTCCAGATCAAGCACTTTCCTTTTAAAAATGCCCCCAAATGACCCAATCTTACAAGGGGATTCAGTGAGTCTCTGGGTGAAATATGGTTAGCCTGGTCACACACCTGGGGACTGTTTCTTTCTTAAGCAGGGTTTTTGTATCATTCTCCATCCTGACCAACAACCTGGCACTTTGACAAAAAGTGTAACAGACACCAAAGATAGGTTATCAATTTATGTACATTCTCTATTTCAGAATGACTTAAATATACCGGATCAATCCACAATCATTCTAAATGGAAGAAAGGATGTATTTCCAGTAGGAAGAAATTGTTTTAAAGCCATAACTGGAAAACATTTTAAAATGCACCAACCTGGATTTCGATATGACGAGGGTTATCGATAAGCTTTTCTATTAGTAACCTATCATCACCAAAACTGGACGCAGCTTCTTGAGATGAAAACCTAAAACCATCTCTGCAAAGGAAAATAGGAAAATGGTCAAACTAGCAAAACAAATATAGCCCTCAATAAAAAAGAAACCAATTATTTATTTAGTTAGGCTCATTTATGAACAAAGCAGAGAAAAATTCACTTAATGTACAAATAAGTAAATCAACTTTGAACTTGGGTGAGTGATCTAATTTCCCTGACTCTAGATTTGTATTTTAACAAATGATATAAAATTCCAGTTCTTCAACCCTGATATACCTTAAATCCACTAATTTTTAAAAAGATGCACATTAATTTGACTCAAAAGTCAGAATATGCTCACAAAAATGCAAAAAGCCTAGCCAACTGCATGACTGGGGCACAACTGCAGTGAGAATAAAAACAGAACAGAATATCCTCAAGAACATTTCCTGATATTTTAAATATACACTTTCAAATGTGATTGCCTCCCACATACCCACATAGAGATCATTACAATTTTATTGTCTTTAAAACTGTTCAAAATCAACATTTAATAGAGAAAAGTATAATTTTTGAAAATACAAATATGGATATTATTATTGCTTCATATATTTTATACCCCAAGTTTTTATATAGTTGTTACTGAAATATGCTTAATTCATATACTATGAAATGGGCTCAGTCACTCTATTAAAAACTCATACTTGCTTACCTAAAACTGAGTATATCATTTCCATTCACTGATATACTCAGAATATAAAATTTAATTCCTTTTACATGTAACTGACAGTCTCTTAATCCTCAGATTAAATACCTGTATTTAATGTGCAATATTAAAATTCTTTCAATCCTTTAATTTGCAAACACCCCTGTCTCATTTTTTTTTTGTACTTGAAAAATACAACATGGCAAGTAACCACTGACTGGAAGGCAAATTCCAAGCCATACTGCAAAAATTCCTATTTCTCATAATTCTCAGAGAAAATATCAGGCTTTCTTAGTCCTTCATTACTTCCTTGATTTAGGGGAATGCAGGTGAGATCTCAGGAGACTGCAAACCTCAAAGAAACTAAAGCACAATGAATCACTGTTTTTAGTACCATGTAACCAACTTTCTATTAGATGGAATGGCATGATTCACAAAGAAAAAAGAAAACTTAGCACTTGACAGTTTGTCTCTGATACAATGACTGATAGCTCTCATTTCTCATTTAAACCACGAACACCAAAAGTAAAAAAAATCAAAGTCAGCCGAATAAATTATCAAGTTTGAAAGCATTATGAACATATCTGGAGCTCACGTAAAACAGCCTGAAGAACATCATTTGTTACACTCAGTTACACACTCATTCAATAAATATTTACTAAGCACAAAACTATGGGCTGGTGCACATTTAGGTGATGGAACTACAAAAATAAAACAGAAACTGCCCTCATAGCATTTCAAATCTAGTGGAGGTATTCCAAAATGTACACATGATCGATTTTCCATTCATTCCATAATATTTCATTTAATTTGAATAGGGAAAAGAGAGCTAGGGGATATGAAAATATGAGTCTACTTACAACAACCTTCATGATTCTCACCCTAATTTATTATATAATAATAACAAACAACTCTTTTAAAAGATTTTCAGATTTTCTAAACATTCTTGGAGAAGTTAGAGATGTTACTTCTTTGAAAAACTTAGGAAAGATGTTACAAGAGGGAGACACTCTTTAGGACAAAATAATAGAGGAATTAATGGCTATTAAGTTTTCCTCTCAAAGAATGCTAAAATTTTTGTGGATTGTGTAAAAAAAAATTTCTTCCTCAAGAAAGGAGGAAGGAGTAGATGCAGTGTGACATGACGTTAACAGTTGGTGGCTCTAGAAGATAAATACATGTTTTCTGGACTGTTCTCTCAGTTTTTATGTAATTTGATTTTTCCAAATTACCAGAAGATATAGAACAACTTTTTTAAATGAGGAGCATGTATCATTACATCAAATAGTATCACACTTGATTTCACTCATCTGTGGAGCATAAGAACAAAGCAAAAACTGAAGGAACAAAACAGCAGCAGACTCACAGAACCCAAGAATGAACTAACAGTTACCAAAGGGAAAGGGACTGGGGAGGGTGGGTGGGAAGGGAGGGATAAGGGAAATAAGGGGCATTATGATTAGCACACATAACGTGGAGAGGGGCACAGGGAAGGCAGTGTAGCACAGAGAAGACAAGTAGTGACTCTACAGCATCTTACTACACTGATGAACAGTGACTGTAATGGGGTATGTGGGGGGGGACTTGATAATGGGAGGAATCTAGTAACCACAATGTTGTTCATGTGATTATATATTAAGGATACCAAAATTTAAAAAAACAGTTTCACACTTTTGTTCATCTCAATAAAATTTCATAGGTGGTTTATTTATCAAGTTGAAGAGACTAATATTTTAGGTAGAAAATTATTTATGTATGTATCTTTATTAACTATATGAACATGTGTCATTTACTACCCAAAAAAGATTTAAATTATTTACCAAAAGATGCCCAACATATGAACAGATATAGTTACTTCTGAAAATACTGAATTCTTAATTCAAATCCATAGGTTAACAGCAGTACAGTAAATCCCATTGCCAAGAAACTAGAGTAGTCCTAACATCCATAAAAGAAGATGTTATAGCCCTGGAGAAGTGGCTGATAAGAAACCTGAGATCCTAAGAATAACGAAAAATAAACATGAAGCTTTTCAGGGAAATTGCTATAAACAAAAGGGGGAAAACAATGAGAAAAAATTAAGGTTTATAAAATACACATCTCTTGCAAAACCATTAAGTCATATTTAGTATCTTTATTACATCATTCTTTCTTACCAAGACACTAGCACAAATTGCCTTTTTCCAAAAATGGCCACAATCTCCCATTCCACGTGCTTTTGTAAGAGCCCTGCCACGCCCTTATGAAGAAGTGGAGTCTAACTCCCCTCCTCTTGCATTTAGGCGGAATTTGTGCTCATTGGTTATCAGTAGAATATGGTGGAAGAAAACCTGTATGACTCATGCAACTAAATCACAAAAAGCGATACAGCTCCCATTTGGATTTGAAATACTTGTCCCTGGACCTGTGGGTCACTATGTAGTAAACCGAAAGTCACTTTACTGCGAGAAAGCCCAAGACACCCATGGAGAAGGCCCAGTGGTACACAGAGGTTACACATAAAGCACAAGAGGTAGTTTCTACACCTGAACTTTGAAAGACAAGAGCAAAGACAGACAGACTGTGGTAAAAATGGGCCTCAGTATGCCTCCTCCCCTTACACTTCCATCCACACAGAGCAACCAGCCGGCCCGTCTTCAAACATTTCTCACAGCTGACCAACGCTCTAATATAAAGGTAAGTCCTCAGTATCAAAAGGAACCAAACCAGGCAAAGAGTTCCAGAGAGAGGCTAAGAACCAGACCATTCTTCAATTAAGCATGCTTCAATTTCGGAGGTAAAAGCCCTCACTTTGACCTTGACTTCTCAGCATTTCCCAAGAAATTTTCAAGAAGAGCAGTGTTGTAGCACATGCATTTAGTTCATATAAATTAACATTAAAACTTAAAAGCAAGTAAGAGCAAAAAAAGTAAGGTAACTTAAACAGTTCTTGCCAGTCATCCTCAAGGACTCAACACTCTAAATCGTAATCATTTAGCAAACCCTGTTGCTCTACTTTCGGTTTCTCTTATCTCCTCCGGATCATGCTGGCCAAAGACACCATCACCACTTGCCTTGCGTGGATCACTGCGACAGCTTCCCAACTGGTTTCCCTGCTCGCAGGGCGCACGGTTCTCCCCCAACAAGTCTATTAACAAGATAGCAACCATAGTAATCCTTCTGAAACCTTTCACAAAATCTTGATAACTCATTAATCTGGATGATACATATATAGAAGTTAATTATATTCTACTTTTTTGTATGTTTGAAAATTTTTTATAACTAAAAAATGTACATAATGTTAGGAATGTGTTGAACTGCCATTGATTGTGACTTCTCTACTCAAAACCCTCCGATCACTCCGCATCTCACCAAGAATGGCCTACAGGGTCTACATAACCTGTCCCCGCTCCACCCAAACGTCCTCTGCCCCACCTCCTTCTCCTCCTCCCTTCCACCACCACGGGGCCGCCTTGGTGTTCCTGGATCTCTCGAGCCGTGCTGCTGTGCCAGGGCCTCTGCACTCGCTCTCCTCTGGCCTGGATCCTCACCTCCTTGCTCAGACACGCCTTCTCGGTGAGGACAGCCCTGACAATTCTGTTTAGAATGGGAATTCCCTCCAGCACTCCCCAGGTCTCTTCCCTCCTTTATTTTTCTTATGTTATTTATCACCTTCCACGACATCATATGATTTACATTGATTTTTGTCCATTATTTGTCTCTTCCTACCAGAACAGAGATTCTGAACCTTGTTTATACCATGGATCCCTTTTGTAGAATCATGCAGAATAAGAACCTCTTGTCCAACTAAGGCTTAAAATGATATGAATTGCAGAAAAGAAAACGTGTAGGACTGCATGCGATACAAATTATGTTGCAATATAGGCATCAAAATATTTTTTTTAAATAAATTTGGGATGTAATATATGTGGTTCTTTATTCATTAATAAATTCCAACAAGTCTAATCATTTTTAACTTGGAGATAATCTACAGCAACTACTATAAGATAATATATGTCATTTCCTAAATGGTGAAAAGTGCCACAGATACTACTATTGTAATAGCTCTATTGGAGGAGACGTGAAATTACAGTTGAGGGTAGTGAAAGAAATATGTACTTTCTTTCCTCATTCAGATGCATGAACCTCTCCTAAATTTTACGGGTCCATGAATTTAAAGTTAAGACTCCTGATCTAGCATATAAACTGTATGGAAGAATGGATTATTCTGTTTTGTTCATCGCTATATTCCTGGAACTTTACTAAAACAATGCCTGTCACACAGTAGGCTCTCAACAAATACTGCCAATCCATGCAATATATTTATTCTTGCTGGCAAGTTTCAGATCAGAGGAGAGAATCTGATGCTACCTCAGGCAATATCAAGTATTAGTGTCACTGAAAAGGAGATTTAGATGGGAAGACCTAAAGGTGTTAGTCATATATAAAGACATTAGTCATGTATCAACCCCCACAACACAAACTGCTTACTTTTTCTGATACTCAACCAAAGAATCAATGATGTTCTGAGACACATTTCTTTTAGAGTTAAAACTACCTATAAAGTCTGTCAAATGGTGTCTTCCCATAAGATTTTAAAGGTTAATATATTGCCTATAGATTTTTACCTTATTTTTTCACTTTAGAACCTAATTTCTGAATTAGGTTTGTGCTGGAGGATTTTCACACCAACTACTCCAGATTCCTGTCTTTAAGAGATTTGGAAGAATGGAGAGGAAAGGAAAAGTAAACACCAGAAATAACCACTTGGAAGACCAAATACTTCTAGGTAGAAAAAGGGAAAAAAGGCAACATTAAGAATAACTCAGTGACTTTTCACACACCTCCCAACAAAATGACATAAATCGCTCTTGTTGCCAAACCTGAAAATAAATAAGGCAAATCTGCATAGAGTCCTATAAAACCTAGGTAGTTTTCTATAAATTATTTTCTAATCACCATGATGTCCATCAATGCCCTGAGAATCTTGTTTTAAAAGTCACTTTTGATTTCTAAAGCTACTAATAAAAAAGTGTTCTAAGTTTACAATGGAATGCACTGCATATAAAGAACATACAGTAATTTCAAACTCAAAAGGAAATATATTTCACACTATAGAACCATCAAGGTAGTTTGCTATTTTTATAGACAAGCAAAGGTAGGGAAGTGAATACTGAGCAACACAGAAACAAATGAAATTATGACTGCTTTTGAATATACATTTGGTTCAAATCTTTGATTACATTCAGAATTATACAGCACCAATGCTAGTAATTTTTTCCTAGAAAATAGAATCATGACTTTAGTAATCTTTTTAAGTACACTAAAAACAAAAAGACAATCCTTTGTTAATGCTTAAGAAAGGAAAACCTTTCAATAATAGGATATTCATCATCAAAATATAAATTAGTTTTCTGCATAATTTCAATTTCTTTCTCATCTAAAAAAGAAAAAATAGATGGTTACTGCAATTATTCTATTATATTTTTGGTATCTGTTTACTTGTCAGTTTAATAAAAACTCTAGCAACTGCAATTTTCATCAAAAGTGTATTTTGGACAGCATCTCACCTGGTCTCTTCATCATCCCAAGCGATTCGCATGCCTTTCCCACCACCACCTGCCGAGGCCTTGATCATGACAGGGTAGCCTAACAGCAGGGGAGAATCAGACATAAGTTCAAACTTTGATCATCTGGATGCATGAACATGACAACTGACCACATGTTCAATAACGCAGAAGACAATAACTAACTTATTTAAAAGATACTTTCTTTAGAGTCAGGAAAATTACACCAGTATAATGGTCTCATATATACATATATATATTTTTAAAATGTGAGTATGATTATTTTAAAAGAAAAAAGCTATTTGTATCAATAACTATAACATTTTCCCCAATAATGAAATAAAAGGCTAAGAAAAATAAGTAATTTGAGATGGATTCCAAAAATGGAAGTAGATACAATATCAACTAACCAAAGATATAAGAAGCAACTTACAATGCATTGAGGAAACATACACACATAATTCCCCAAAAATTGTTTGCATACCTAACAAGTTAAATGCGCTTTTTTTCAAAAGTAATGATTTACAAGTACTTGAAATTTCTTCATCTGAGAAGTTACAGGGAATCCCTGCAGCTTTTAATAACAAAAACTGACATGATGTTTTTGAGAAAAATTATACTATTTTTAAACTATAATATTGGCTATTATACTATGGGCTGGAGCAGAAGATGCAGGGCTCTCTGCTATTAACAGAGAAGCTATTCCATTCATTCAGAGGGGACTGCCTAACTGGTAAGCATTTTGAAACTAAGAAGTCAGGCCCAAAACAGAACATTTCCAGCTAAAGTTTTAGAAAAGTAAAAGTCATAGGATTTTGTTAGTTAACAGGATTGAATAGATTCATTATTACAAAGTAAAAATCTTGACAGCGTGAGTCATCTATAACAATTTATCAAGAAAAGTTGTAAAGTTTCCTTGTTCAGAGGTTTCTCTGAAAACAAGGTGGACAAACTCAATGTCTGAGACCCCTTGTTTATGGTCTTTTCTAAAGAAAGGAGAGGTCAGTGAGCCCTTAAAGGACTCTTGATGACCTGTGAGGCTCTAGCAGCACTGAACTCTAGCTATAGGATCTTAGAGGAAAAGGGAAAAGAGGGCCAAATGTCACAGGCCTTTAACCCCTAAATCACAAACCATCACTCTTGACTTCAACTTAGTTAAAACTGCACTTGCTTCTAAGTGTTTCATAATTAAGTCTATTTTAAAAATTCTGATATTGATTGTGTTTATATGGGATAGGTTTACATGGGACAGGATTTTAAAAGCAATGCTAGGTTCAGTGAGAGGAAGAAAAATTTTCACTTTGGAAGCCTAAAAATCTAGGAAGAAAGAAAGAGGTAATTCTATCATTGGGAATGTAGAAAACGATCACAGGAAGGTAAGAGAAATGGGATTAAGAAAGCACAGTATAGAAAAGGCCATTTATATGAGGCTATGAAGAATGAGCAGGATTTGAACATTTTAAGCAGAATAGCAGTAACAAAACAGAAGCCAGGAAGCATGGGCCAAGTTTAAGAAATGACTGCAGCAATTTTAGTTGGACTAGTAGTAGCTGTAGGATGGAAGAGGAAAAGAGAACTGAAAACATAAATCGGGGCCCAAGCATACGACATACTTTTGCATGCCTCAGATCCTGCACAAGAGGGCCGAGAACAGTGTTCATCTAACTCAACGCTACAGCCTCACAATCAATGCCACAGAAAGGAATTAGGCTGAAATCAGCAAAGAAGAATTCGCCTGTTTTTCGCAATGAAGAAAACAGTATATAAAGATTAGATATTGTTATATTTAATTTCTCATTAGAAATGAGAAATTTCTAAGATCCCTTTTCCTCTAAGAGCCTATAGCTGAAGTGCAGTGCTGTTAGATTTCTCATACCTGAGAAATCATTTTTACAAAAACTTTAGGGTTCTTTTTAAACAAACACATCCATACCCACCAAAACATGTGTTACCGATTCATCATCAAAAAACGATTTATCCCTGTAAACAGGAAACCACAAGAGGTATGAGAGCCACATCCCATCCGTCTAGTATTTTCAGTTCCTTCGGACAATGAGAAAATTTGTAGTTGTTCTGATTCCAGTATTAATGTCATTTTAGCCATTTACTATGGACCCAGACTATATAGTGATTTGTGAGGTTCAAAATAAGATTGGGAAATTGTGCTTGGTCAATAAGGAAATAGATGGGGAATCAAAACACATAAAATAATCTATCAACAAGAAATATATAATATGGCAACTACAAAATAATTACAATATGTTCTCCCAAAAGGAAGCAATGCAGTATTAGACCTGTGAATACAAATAACCCAGGAAGGCACAATTCCCTGACAAAAATGCCAAATAAGTCATTAAATTTCAGGCATATTTTTATGCAGTCACCATGTCATGGAAAAATAAGACCTAGCCATTTGAAAGGAAGAGAAAAGAAATTCCACACAGATTTTGTTAAATAATATCAAAAGGCCCAGTTCCTCATGCCTATTTTCTTATTGTGTCTCTGCAGTCCTAACTAGGACTAAGTCATGGGGTGCCAGGAACTAGAATAAAAAGAGAAAAAAAGATTCAACCAAAAGTTGACATTCCCAGAAAAATCAGAAATGATCAAGTTGATGCCTATCACCAACCCTCACTTTACCTAGTCTGGACAGGAAATTTCCACTGAGGTTCTCTCACATTTCTTTTTAACCATACTTACACTCCAGTGTTCCATTTTTGTCCGTTTAAGGCATTTCCTTACTTTTATATTCTTCAGTTGACATATATTCGAAACAGAACAACCTTCCTTATAATAACAAAACAAAATTCTCCAAAGTTTTTAAAAGGAGATGAATCTCTTGATGTGAGAAGATTGCTTTAAAAAAAGAGAACAGTTCCTAGTGCTGTTTGCAAGTACTTCCTCACCTCAAGTTCCTCCAGTCTCCTCTCCCTGGACAGATGCCTACGCCCACCTCCCGACCTCACCCAACCAGAACCAGGTATCTACGTGACTGTCCTACTAACACTGTAACCCCAGCATGCAGAAAGTCTCCATTCCTTATTTCTCTTCTGCATAATGCTTCCAGAAAGAAACCTACTAAATGCCATGCAAGTAAAAAATTATTTAAGTAAATACAGAAACTTAGATTAGCAACATATTAAAAGACTTCTATTCATACTTTTCTGTACTCAATCTCCAAGGGCAGGTTTAGCTGCAGGATGAGACATCCTTGGTGGTTTCCTTTCCTCCCAGCAATCAGCATATCTTACCTTCCACCACAAAGCAGCAATCCTCTTTCTCACTCGACCATCAAATTCTCATTCATCAACTCAAAAATATATACTGAATAAATACTATGTGCCAAACAGTGATCTGGCTCTGGGGGATACAAAGATGAACAATTCAGAAAGTTCTCTGCTCTCAAAGCACTTACTATCTAGTGAAGAACTATATATAAATATACACATACATATGTATACATGTATGTACTTACTATCTAGTGGAGAGCAATGCATAAATATACATGCACCTAAATATACATACATACATATAAGCTTATATATATGAAATATAAAAGGTGGTGATAACTGCTATAATGAAAACAGAGGGATGCATGGGAGTGATTAGCATTACTTTTCCTTGAAGAGCATTGAAAGGCCTTCTCTGAGAAAACTGGTATTTAAAATAAGACCCGAATGAGCTAGAGCCAGCCCTCTGAAAATCAATGAGAAAGGAATATTCTTGACAGAAGGAACAGTTTGGAAAGGTTATATAGCTGAGGGCAGTGAACTAATGTAGTATTTTTTAGTGTCATTTTGCCTGCTCTGCAAGGTATGAATTGTAAAAGAGTAAAGGTGTGAACAGGAAGCTGATTAGGAAGCATTTGCAGTGGTGCAGGGAGAGACAGCTGTGTCCGGGGCTTGGCTGGTAGGCAGACAGACAGGCAAAGTCCTGAAGTTTCTGTTACGGTAGTCAGCACAACTTAGTGATGGCTTAGATATGCATGATAAGAGATTGAGGGAAGACTCTAGGAGATTAAGCACTTTAACATTTAGGTATGGATTCCAAATCTCAAGAAACTACTTTTTGGCAGTTTGCAGGATGAGACATCCTCAGTGGTTTCCTTTCCTCCCAGCAATCATTACAGTACCATGTTAACATACACAAGACACAATGTACAACCTCCCCTTCAAGCAAAACCTTCCCCTATACAAGGCAGCATAACCCACTTACTTAAAGGCAGATCAAATGATACGTCAATGATGCAATACTCATAAGAATCACATAACGACAAATTTAATGTAGCTTTTAATCTACAGTTTCTTGACTTAAAACTTCATAGAATACAATGACTGATGGAAAGGAAAATATAAAAAGAAGGGAAAAGTGAAATATTTCTTGGGGAAATGTCCTATTCCTAATCTGGTGGTGCTAATCAGAAATCTCTCAAGGGTCAAAGAGAAGGTGTGATTTTTTTGTGCTTGAGGTGGAGGGGAGGTCACAGAGGGTTGGCTGCTTCTTTTAAAAACATTTGGGAAACATGTAATTAATTGCAGGGCCTTTATTTCCTAAAGGAAAGATTCAAAGTAAAAAGGAAATGAAAGCTATTTCAGAGTAGGACAGTCCTCTAGATGGGTGAACAGGCTCTGATAACGGGATCTCAGCAGAGAAAACAGAAGAACGGGGGTTGGGGGTGAGGGGGGAGTGAGGGTGATGGGTGGAATCTGAGACAGAAAGGAGGGAAATCCCAAAATGAAAGTTGTGCATTATAATTACAGGAAAAAAATCAACTAGTATTCAATGCATTTCTTATATTCCTTTACTCTCCTCCTTTAATGTAACATAGTTCACTTCACCTTTTTGGTTTAGGGTTTCTTGCAGAGGAATGGAGGTAAAAATAATTTTTTTTTTTTGATCCAAAGATATTTTATAGAATATTCACAACTTAAATTTACTTGATTGTCTAGAAGTGTAACTGCTAGATGGTATGCAACTCTTACAAAGTTTTTGTTAAAAAAAAAAAATTTCTCCACTTTTATCTCTGTTATCACAACACTTTAATTACCGTCATCTCTTCATACGACTCCTGGTGTCTCCTAACAGAAATCTACCACTACAGTGGGTCCCATCAAACTATACAGTAGCCTGTGCGATTCTTTAAAAACATATATAAGGAATGGATTCAAGATGGTGGTGTGAGAGGTGAGACAGAGAATTCCTCCCAAAACCACATATAGTATGAAAATAGAGTTAATACAACTAATCCTAAAATAGCAACAGGAAAGAAGGCTGCACCAGAGTGCATACACCTGGAGAAGAACAGAGCAGACCTCACAAAACAAGGGAACGTACCAAAGCCTTGATCCGGCAGGACCCAAGCCCTTCCTCCACCCAAGCACACTGGCAGGAGGAAGAGAAATGGAGCGGGGAAGGGGTGGAAGCCTAAGACTGCTGAACACCTGGCCCTGGAGGTCTGCTTTGGAGCACAAACCTACATTGTGTGGTGCTCTGGAGGTCTGTGGGGTTGGGGAGCTGGGACAGGCGGAGTGCTTGAGAGACTGAGATTCCAGCCATTTGTGGAGGACAGGAATCCACATCTGGCTGCTCTGGGACAAAGGAGAGACGGGCAGACTGACACTCTTCCTAGCAGCAAGAGGGCTGCTGAAGGGGTGGGGTTTGCACAGAGCTTGCTGAGGGGGAGAAGGGATAGGTGGACACAGTGTCTGGGCGCACTCTGCCCAGCAGGTTGGGAACTCTGAGGAGCTTCAAGCACTCCATCTCCCTGGCTGGCTATTCAGCTCCAAGGCCCCCCATTATGGTATGCAGCCTCCTGCGCCTTCCTCCTGGCCTGCCAGCACTGGCTCGCAAACTGGCAGTCACTGCGCTGGCGTCAGGCCAGCCAGAGGGAGGCCCCGCCTACAACAGCTAGAGACACAAAGCCTGGAGGCTTACACCTGTGTGCTCGGCGCACTGGCTCTGACACTGGGGACAGGCACCACAGACGGGAATCAGGAATCAGCTCTTTCCTCTCCCCAGGCACCAGCACTGCTCCCCTACGACCCCCAACCTCACTCTAGGGACTGAGCAGCTCCAGAGACTAGAGCTTCTGGGCACTAAAGGACACCACACAGAAATATGAAATGTCAAAGGAACCTGGTTCAGACCAAAATCTCACAAACCCCAGAAAAAGGGCCAAATGAAATTGAACTCAACAATCTTCCAGAAAGAGAGACCAAAATAAAAATCATAAACATACTCATGGAGGTACAGAAAAATATTCAAGAACTCAGAACTCAGAGATTCAATCTTTAAGAAATTCCATATCTGAAATGAAACAGACAATGAAGGGATGTAAAAGCAGATTAGATGCAGTAGAAGAGACAGTATATGGAATAGAAATTAGAGAAGAGGAATACAAAGAAGCTGAGGCACAGAGAGAAAAAAGGAGCTCTAAAAATGAAAGAATATTGAGAGAACTGTGTGACCAATCCAGGCAGAACAATATTCGCATTATAGGGATACCAGAAGAAGAAGAGAGAGAGAGAAAGGGATAGAAAGTGTCTTTGAGGAGGTAGTTGCTGAAAACTTCCCCAATCTGGGGAAGGAGATAGTCTCTCAGGCCATGGAGATCCACAGATCCCCCTACACAAGGGACCCAAGGAAGACAACAGCAAGACATATAATAATTAAAATGGCAAAGATCAAGGATAAAGACAGACTTTTAAAAGCAACAAGAGAGAGAAAAAAGACCACATACAAAGGAAAACCCATCAGGCTTTCATCAGATTTCTCAACAGAAACTTTACAGGCCAGAAGGGAGTAGCATGATGTATTTAATGCAATGAAGCAGAAGGGCCTTGGACCAAGAATACTCTACCCAGCAAGATTATCATTTAAATTTGAAGGAGGGATTAAACAATTTTCAGATTAGCAAAAGCTGAGAGAATTTACCTCCTACAAACCACCTCTACAGTGCATTTTAGAGGGAGTGCTATAGACGGAAGTAATCCTAAGGCTAAATAGTTGTCACCGGGAGAAATAAAACCACAGTAAAGAAGAACAATTAATTACGAAGCAGCTGCAAAATCAAATCAACTACCCCAAAGCCAATCAACGGATAAACAAAGAGGACAGAATATGACACCTAATATAAAAAGAATGGAGGAGGAAGAAAAAGGAGGGGAAAAAAACGTTTAAGTTGTGTTTCTAATAGCATCCTAAGTGAGTTAAATTAGACTGTTAGATAGTAAGGGAATTACCCTTGAACCTTTGGTTACAAATCTAAAGCCTGCAATGGCAATAAGTACATATCTATAGATAATCACCCTAAATGTAAATGGTCTGAATGCATCAATCAAAAGAAATAGAGTCACTGAATGGATAAAAAAAGAAGACCCGTCTGTATGTTGCCTACAAGAGACTCACTTCAAACCCAAAGACATACACAGACTAAAAGTGAAGGGATGGAAAAAGATATTTCATGCAACAAATAGGGAGAAAGAAGCAAGAGTTGCAGTACTTCTATCAGACAAAATAGACCTCAAAACAAAGAAACTAACAAGAGACAAAGAAGGACATTACATAATGATAAAGGGGTCAGTCCAACAAGAGGATATAACTATTATAAATATCTATGCACCCAACACAGGATCACCTACATATGTGAAACAAATACTCACAGAATTAAAGGGGGAAATAGAATGCAATGCTATTTTGCATTTTAGGAGACTTCAAAACACCACTCACTCCAAAGGACAGATCAACCAGACAGAAAATCAGTAAAGAGACAGAGGCACTGAACAATGTATTAGAACAGACAGAGCTAACAGACTTCTACAGAACAGTCCATTCCAAAGAAACAGGATACACATTCTTCTCAAGTGCACATGGAACATTTTCAAGAATACATCAGATACTAGGCCACAAAAAGAGCCTCAGTAAATACAAAAAGACTGAAATTATACCAACCAGCTTCTCAGATCACAAAGGTATGAAACTAAAAATAAATTACACAATGAAAACAAAAACGCCCACAAACACATGGAGGCTTAATAACAAGCTCCTAAATAATCAATGGATCAATGACCAAATAAAAACAGAGATCAAGCAATACATGGAGACAAATAACAATAATTTGAACACCACAAAATCTGTGGAACGCAGTGAAGGTCATGCTAAGAGGGAAGTATATTGCAATACAGGCCTATGTCAAGAAAGAAGAACAATTCCAAATGAACAGTCTAAACTCACAATTAACAAAACTAGAAAATGAAGAACAAATGAGGCCCAAAGCCAGTAGAAGGAGGGAAATAACAAAGATTAGAGCACAAATAAATAAAACCCAGAAGAATATAACAATAGAGAGAATCAATGAAAGCAGGAGCTGGTTCTTTGAGAAAACAAACAAAGTAGATAAACCCATAGCCAGACTTATCAAGAAAAAAAGAGAGTCTATACACATAAACAGAATCAGAAATGAGAAAGGAAAAATCACAACGGTCATCACAGAAATGCAAAGAATTATGAGAGAATACTATGAAAAATTATATGGTAACGAACTGGATAATCTAGAAGAAATGGACAACTTTCTAGAAAATATAACCTCCTAAGGCTGATCAAGGAAGAAACAAAAAATCTGAACAGACCAATTACCAGCAAGGAAATTGAACTGGGAATCAAGACTACCTAAGAACAAAATCCCTCAACAAGACTGTTTCACTGCTGAATTTTCTCAAACATTTAGTGAAGACCTAATACCCACCCTCCTTAAAGTTTTCCAAAAAGTAGAAGAGGAGGGAATATTCCTAAACTCATTGTATAAGGCTAGCATCACTCTAATACAAAAACCAGGCAAAGACACCACCAAAAAAGAAAATTATAGACCAATATCCCTGATGAACATAAATGCAAAAACACTCCATAAAATATTAGCAAACCGAATTCAAAAATACATCAAGAGGATCATCCATCATGATCAAGTGGGATTCATCCTAGGGATGCAAGGATGGTAAAACATTCGAAAATCCATCAACATCATCCAACACATCAACAAAAAGAAAGACAAAAACCACATGATCATCTCCATAGGTGCTGAAAAAACATTCAACAAAATTCAACATCCATTCATGATAAAAACTCTCAACAAAAGGGTATAGAGGGCAAGTACCTCAACATAATAAAGACCATATATGACAAACCCACAGCCAACATTATACTTAACAGCAAGAAGCTGAATGCTTTTCCTTTAAGATCGGCGGGAACAAGATGAGGATGCCCCCTCTCCCCACTTTTATTCAACATAGTTCTGGAGGTCCTAGCCACGGCAATCAGACAACACAAAGAAATAAAAGGCATCCAGATTGGCAAGGAAGAAGTTAAACTGTCCCTGTTACAGATGACATGATATTGTACATTAAAAAACATAAAGAACCCACTCTAAAACTATTAGATCTAATATCCAAATTCAGCAAAGTAGCAGGATACAAAATTAAAACATAGAAATCTGTTGCATTCCTATACACTAACGATGAACAAGCAGAAAGAAAAATCAGGAAAACAATTCCATTCACAATTGCATCAAAAAGAGTAAAATACCTAGGAATAAACCTAACCAAGGAAATGAAACACCTATACACTGAAAATTACAAGACACTCATGAGAGAAATGAAAGAAGATACCAATAAATGGAAACACATCCCATGCTAATGGATAGGAAGAATTAATATTATCAAAACGGCCATCCTGCCTAAAGTGATGTACAGATTCAATGCAATCCCTATCAAAATACCAACAGCATTCTTCAACTAACTAGAGAAAATACTTCTGAAATTCTTATGGAACCACAAAAGACTCTGAATAGCCAAAGCAATCCTGAGAAGGAAGAATAAAGCGGGAGGAATTGCACTCCCTGACTTCAAGCTCTACTACAAAGCCACAGTAATCAAGACAATTTGGTACTTGCACAAGAACAGGCCCACAGACCAATGGAACATACTAGATAGCCTAGATATAAACCCAAGCATACATGGCAATTAATATATGATAAAGAAGCTGTGGATATACAATAGGGAAATGACAGCCTCTTCAATAGCTGGTGTTGGTAAAACTGGAGAGCTACACATAAGAGAATGAAACTGGACTACTGTCTAACCCCATACACAAAAGTAAACTCAAAATGGATCAAAGACCTGAATGTAAGTCATGAAAACATAAAACTCTTAGAAGAAAATATAGGCAAAAATCTCTTGGACATACACATGAGCAACTTCTTCATGAACATATCTCCCTGGGCAAGGGAAACAAAAGCAAAAATGAACAAGTGGGACTATATCAAACTGAACAGCTTCTGTACAGCAAAGGACACCATCAACAGAACAAAAAGGTATCCTACAGTATGGGAGAATATATTCATAAATGACATCTGATAAGGGGTTGGCATCCAAATTACATAAAGAGCTCACGTACCTCAACAAACAAAAAACTAATAAGCCTATTAAAAAGTGGACAGAGGAGCTGTACAGACACTTCTCCAAAGAAGAAATTCAGATGCCCGACAGACACATGAAAAGTTGCTCCACATTTTCTCTAGTTAGTTGAAGAATGCTATTGACATTCTGATAGGGATTGCATTGAATCTGTAGATGCTTTAGGCAGAGAAATGCAAATTAAAACCACAATGAGATATCACCTCACACCAGTAAGGATCGTCACCATCCAAAAGACAAACAACAACAAATGCTGGCGAGGATGCGGAGATAGAGGAACCCTCTTACACTGCTGGTGGGAATGTATACTAGTTCAACCACTGTGGAAAGAAGTATGAAGGTTCTTCAAAAAACTCAAAATAGAAATATCATTTGACCCAGAAATTCCACACCTAGAAATTTACCCTAAGAATGCAGCAGCCCAGTTTCAAAAAGACATACGCATCCCTATGTTTATTGCAGCACTATTTACAATAGCCAAGAAATGGAAGCAACCTAAGTGTCCATCAGTAGATGAATGGATAAAGAAGATGTGGTACATGTACACAATGGAATATTATTCAGCCATAAGAAGAAAACAAATCCTACCATTTGCAACAACATGGATGGAGCTAGAGGGTATTATGTTCAGTGAAATAAGCCAGGCAGAGAAAGACAAGTACCAAATGATTTCACTCATCTGTGGAGTATAAGAACAAAGAAAAAACCGAAGGAACAAAACAGCAGCAGACTCACAGAACCCAAGAATGGACTAACAGTTACCAAAGGAAAAGGGATTTGGGAGGACGGTAGGAAGGGAGGGATAAGAGAGAAAAGGGGACATTACAATTAGCACACATAATGTAGCGGGGTGCACGGGGAAGGCAGTATTTAGCATAGAGAAGACAAGTAGTGATTCTATAGCATCTTACTACACTGATGGACAGTAACTGTAATGGGGTGGTGGGGACTTGATAATAAGGGGAGTCTAGTGACCATAATGTTGCTCATGTAATTGTACATTAATGATACAAAAAAAAAAAAACCACTCTGTACAATAATCTGAGAATATACTCTCTTTGCAGGCACATATGGAAGATGTATTTAAAGTGTCTTACTCCTTGGGCATAAAGCAATTCTCATCAAATCAGAAAGATACTAAATAAAAAGGAAATCAATAAATAAAAGGTTAAATGTTTCAGTTATTTTAAATGTATTTCTAAATAACATGAATCACAAATCATAGCAGGTATCTGAAAATATTCATAAATGATCATAAAAAATACACAACAAAAATTAGGAAATGGGGTTCTCTATCCAGATTACCACTCTAGGCTATTTGACCAGCTGCTGAAGGTATTGACAACTGACAGCTGACTCATCCTCAGCTCTCTGCTTAAGGTTTTGATGCTTCCTAGGGCCAGCCCATACCCACTGGTTAATTGATACAGGTGTATAAGGCCTTAACTGCCCTTGCCCCAGTTTGAGACAGCTATAAAAGATCAACCAATATTCAGAGCTCTCTGCAGGACTGGCTAAGGACTTTGTGGAACCTTCACCTCAACCCAATTCAACTTCTCTTTCTTTCAGTCCACTTTCCTACATTTCCCTCATGCACATTGGTCCCAAGAGTATTCCATAGTCTGCTCTCAAAGGAATCCAAGCTGTGACAGAGTAATGTGAAAGACTATTACTGTGATCTTGGCAAGAGATGACACTAGTTTACAGAGAGCAGTAGGAGAAACAGAGAAGTCAATGAATTCAAGCTTCATGCAATGATGCACAAATTGCAAAAACATACATGAAATATAATAATGAACACTGAATCATGGAAAAAGCCTCATGGTTGATACCAAATTGAGGCCTCTCTACTTCCTGCCTCTGAGACCCCTGACACTGCAGATAGCAGACCTCCATCAACCTGAATATTCCCTGAATGAGGCTGACATAGAACAGAACACCTTCCTACCCCATAACCAGACCAATGGCAAGTGAACATGTCAGATAAATAAACAGTATATCTTTGTTGTTTAAGGTCACAGGAGAAGGGCAATAATAATGGAGAATACCAGAGCTCTGATCAACTAATAAAACAACTGCATAGACACAAATAAAAATGAGCACATCATTATTTTCCCAAGAAAGTATAATTCAGAATCTATTGGGAAATTTGGCTGCCACACAACATTTGGCTACACTGAAAATTTCCCATTATGAATACAAAGAAGATAGTTTAAATTCAAGCAATTCAGGGAAACAAATTCCATTATCAATGTATTACCCATGTTGTTTTTATCTGGTCATAATTTCTGCTCTTTGTTCCCTTTGAGTAACAAATTAGTTCTAGTTTAGTTTAATCATTATCAATTTAGTTCTGGTGTACCTTTTGGGCTAGCACACTTCAGACTAAGGTGCACATTTGCATCCTAACTTTCTGGGATCTCAAATTATCCAGTGACTAAAATGTAAACATGTGTATGTTGCAGCCCAACTATTCATCATTCACATCTGCTACTACTACAGATAAATGTAATCCCCAAAATAGATGCCTGTAGGTGATCGTTATTACCACTGAGTTTTTCCCATTGCAAAATGAAAGAGTGTGATGTGGGCACAGGATACTTTGCCTTTCCTAAGTTGGCTATGCATACACATAAATAAATAACTGTATGAAAATATTTAGTTTACATAAGAATGAACCAATATTGTACACATAAAGATACTGTCAAGATGTGTTATAAGCTAAAGTAAACCAATAAATACCTAACATTATTTGTTTTGATTTGGCAAAGAAAGGCTATATATTATACTTTTAGGAAAAATGGATCTTGTCTACCTATTTCCCTCTACTCAGCAAACAAAAAATACTAGATACCTAACTCCGTTGGGGGGCTCAGAAATCAAGCACACATCAACGTTCAGGTAGACCAGAGTGGAGAGGGTTCACAAACATGAAGTTTCCAACAAAAGCCAAAAGACTTGATGTTTACGCATTACTGTCTGAACATAATGCAGAGCCTTTCAATATAAATAGAAAAAAGAAAAGATATGCAAGAATGAAAAGCAGTAAAACAAGAGAATGATGATGAAGGACTGAGAGGAACAGAAAGAGGTAGTGGGAATGAACATAATATGATAAAATACAGAGAGAATTAGTGAATGTGTGCTTAAACGCAGCATGTGAAGGTAGGAGTAATAAAAGGGAACATTAAGTGCCCAATAACAGTGGCAAAAAAGAAGAAAAGGGATCCAGAAGACATGTTCCCATCCCCCAGGGACTATCACTCTGACCACAAATGCCCACATTGCTTCCAAAATAGGTGAACAGCTAAGTAAAAACCTCATTTTTAAATGAATTTCATAAAGAATGAACTTTTTCTTCAACAAGACTTTTCCTTAGGCATTTCTTATAAATCTTCTACTGAGGACCAAATCAGAAAATAACAAGATGTAAGATTTTTAAGAAGGTATAAACTGTAACATTTTTCCAAATGTTTCTTCAATATATCTTTAGAGTCATATACCACACGTGAAAAATTTTCTAAGCAACATGAAGTAAATAGAAGAAACAGAAGATTTCAGGGCTTAGCCAAGTATTTTTATCCCTCTTAACTATGAACAATTTGTTCTTCTTTTTTTAAAAAATGAACAACATTTTCCTAATGTTAATAACATGAGAAAAGGAAGATGGGAAGATAAGACCAAGGAAAACAACCAGGACACCAAGGGGAACCCCAGTTCCCAGACCCTCGTCAGTGAGAGGCCAAGGCAGTCTGAAAACTAGTACCAAGAAGAAACAAGCGCGAGAGTCTAGCTGGCAAAGACCATGAGGTGTCACCATCCTAAGTTACTGTGAAGGCAAAAAGGTTCAGTAAGAGATACGCATATTTGAGTCTTAGATTCCTAAAAACTTTCATTAGTCCAGCCTCATTTATCCAAGAACAGCCTACAAGAATGGGTAAGTAGTAGTCATTAACAAGTACATACTAAATTTACTTGAATAATCCTACATTTTTTTAATCTAGTTGCTGTGAGTTTATCATGGTTTACTTAATATATCTGCTGCCGGGAACCTCCATTATCGAAGATGAGGGGCAGAAAGTGAGAAAATTATTGTCGACTCATGGTCCAAAAATATTGTGAAAACAAAACTTTAAAATGGGTGATTACTTTAATTCATTTCCATATTTACATATACATTTCTATTTGGATTCATTCATTGACTAACCACTTGCTGCTGAATATGTTATGTGAAAAGCATTGTCTTAAGTACTAGAAATACCAGGGCAACTAACCCACAGTCAATTTTATTATGAAAGAATAACTAAATGAACATAAAATTGTCTGCAGAGATAAACAGAATGTATTTAATGCAGAGAATCCCACACTATTTTAAGAGAAGAGCAATACATCAAGATAATTCAATAAAAGGGGCAGGGGAGTACTTCCTTATCAAATGAAGGCCCACAGAACAAGGAACACACCGTGTAAGATAATGCTCCAGTTTGGTATTACTTTCTCCTCTCCTTTAAAAATTATTAATAACTCAATTGTTCACTCTTTCACTCTTCCTTTTACCAAATAGTTTTTAAAAACGTGTATTCTTCTATTCTTGGGTACAGTGTTTTATATATATATAATTTAATTGGTTTATAGTGTTTGTCAAGATCTCTATTTCCTTATTGATCCTCTCTGTAGATGTTCTATCCATTATTTAAAGGGTGGTATGGAAGTCTCTCACTATTATGGTAGAACTGCCTATTTTTCCTTTCAATTCTGTCAACGTTTTCTTCATATATTTTGGGGTCTTTGCTGTTAGGTGCATATATATTTATAATAGTCAATATGTTTATAATCGTCAATATGTAATGTCTTTGTCTCTTGTAACAGATTGAGACTTAAAGTCTGTTTTGATGGATATAATATAATCACCCTAGCTCTCTTCTGGTTACTATTTGCATGGGGTATCTTTTTCCATCCTTTCATTTTCAATCTACATCTGTCTCTGGATCTAAAGTAAGTTTCTTATAGACAGCATATAGCTGTATCTGTTTTTTATCCATTCTGCCAATATCTGCCACAGTGAGATATTGCATACACACTAGGATGGCCATAATATTAAAAAACAAAGAAACAAAACAGGAAAATAACAAGTGTTGGCAGGATGTAAAGCAATTAGAACCCTCATACATTGCTGGTAGGAATATAAAATGGTTCAGCCATTGTGGAAAACAATTTGGTAAGTCCTTAAAAAGTTAAACATAAAATTATATAACCTAGCAATTCCACAGCTAGGTATATACCTAAAAGAATTGAAAATAGATACCCAAATACATGTACATGTATGTTCATAGCACACTATTTACAACAGTCAAAAGGTGGAAACAACTCAACTGTCCATTCATAGGTGAGAAGATAAACATTATGTGGTATATATATACAAAGGAACACTATTCAATCATAAAAAGGAATTAAGTGTTGATACATGGTAAAAATGTGGATGAACTCTGAAACATGACTAAGTGAAAGAAAACAGATACAAAAAGTCATGCTATATATGGTTCCTTTATGAAATATCCAGAATAAGTAAATCCACAGAAACAAAGTAAATTAGTGGTTGCCATAGAGATGGGGAAATACGGAGTGAATATTTATAGATATAGTTTTTTGGGGGGATAATAAAAATATGCTGGAATTAGACAGTGGTGATGGTTGTGTGACCTTGTGAATACACTAAAAAGCACTTCATTGTATATTTTGAAAGGCTGAATGTTATATTTAAATCTTATCTCAATTTTTTTAAATCTAAATTTTAGTATAGAAATTTAGAACAGGTTGTCTCCAGACCTGGAAAGTAAGGACTGACTTGGAAGGAGTACAAAGGAACTCTCTGGACTGACTCTCTAGAGTCCAATATCTTGGTGGGGTTTTAGGATATACAGACTATGCATAGATCAAAATCAGCAAAGACTTAAGATTTATTCATGTCACTGTATACAAATTTTGCCTCAAAATAACAAAATCGTATACAAATATTGAATTCAATTAATGACATGTATCTTAGACTTCAGTGGTATGCATACTGATATCCATAATGTACTCTGAAATGCACCAAAATTAATATGGACTCTCAAATGGATAGGTAAGTGATAAAACAAATTTAGCTAAAGATCAATAGCTGAGTCTTCGTGTTGGGTAACAATGTAAGTTCTTTCAAAACATTGTATGATTGTAATTTTTTCAAAATACTTTGAGGAAAAAGTTAATGAACAAGAAAAATACTCAAAGTTTATGAGTACTACGCAGATACTTACAAAATGGTTATAAAACACAAAATGACCAAGTGGCAATATTAGAGCACCTCCTCTTGAAGACATAACATTTAAGGCAAAATATGAAAGGCTACAAGGAGCCATCTACATTAATATATCAGCAAGAGTATTCCAGGCTTCCCTCCCAACCCCCAAAACATATTCTAAGGCCTTGAAGTTTGTTGTGTTCAAGAAAGCCAGAGTGAGTGAAGTACATTAGGCAAAAAGGGAGTGATATAAAATGAGATGGGAGAGAAAGGCAGGTGCCACATCATTTGGGGTTTGTGGTCAGGGTAAAGAATTTAGATTTTATCTAAGTGCAATGGAAAGCCATTAGAGGGTTTAAAGCAGGTATGGGTATGAGATGGGATGTGTCCTTATTATTCAGACTATAAAATATCACACTGCTGCTATGTGAAGAATGGCTTTGAAGTGTTTAAGAAAAGAAGTAGAGAAACTATTGTTATAGCTCTGCAAGGACAATGGTGATGGGGAAGAGAGTGTTGGTAGTAAAGATAGTGAGCACTGAATATGGGAGATATTCTGAGCGAACTGACAGTATCTATTGATAGACTAACAATAGGTTGACAGGGAAAAGGCACCAGGATAGATCTTAGGTTTTTAGCTTTAGCCACTGAGTGAATGGAGGGACATTTACTGGGATGTATAAACAGTGGGAGAAGCAGGTTTGGAGAACGGTGGACCTGAGGATCAAAAAAAAGTTTTAATTGGGCATGATTTGCAATTGTGAGAAAGACGGGCAAAAGTAAAGAAACAGAATAATATGGAAGTCATTAAAAGACAGGTTTTAGATTTACAATTTCTTTTCCTTTTAAGGATCAATTTTGGTTTCATTGTATTAAGGACCTTTGATCAAGTAAAAAGATCAAACTTTAATGCAAATCAAGCCCACTGATTACTGCTGTCTATCTCTGGGGTTAAAGATAAACTGGGGATCAAGAGCTTTGTATCTCCAAAGTTGGAGAGTCAAAGGAAAAAATCAGGAGCGAGACTGAGGGAGACAAGGAAGACCAAAAAACAAGTGCATAGATGTAACATATTAAGTCTTAACTGTCTCTCACCCCGTCATTGATAAGAGGCTGTCTGCTTCTTTAACTCCTCATATAACATGCTCATGCGCCTTACACTATTTTACACTAAGTAGTGACTCAAATTTTAGCTCTCATCCTCTAATCCCATTAGTTTAGCTGAAGTATAATGAAAAATCCATGGTCCTTGGTGCTAAATGAACCTAAATGTAAAGCAGGCCCACCACTCAGTAGCTCTGTGACCTTGAGCAAATTACTTACCATTTCTAATCCTTAGTTTCTTAAATGTAAATGAAATAATTAACCCAAGAATTAGCATTAGAAATAACATTCACAAAGTGCCCGCTTACAAGGAAAAAATGCTCTATAAACAAGAGCTGCTATTATGTAAAAGCACCTAATTCATCAGTGCTCAGTGCACTTAGTTTCCTCTGGCGGCAGATTCCTGTTTCCAGAAAACTGAAGACAAGAGAGAGGATGGAGCCACAAAAAAGATGATCAATTTCATTTTCAGGGCGTAACACAATGAATTCAAACAGAAAAGTCTACGAATAGGTATGACAGATGGACAATCCGCAACTTAGAAATGGAGAGGTTCGAAGGTCTGATTATAATTCAGTTGTTTAGAACTAAAAGCATGCTTTCCCGTGGAATCAATGTTCAATACAACTCTGACATGAGCTCACAAAGGCCCATTGAAATCATAATGTAGTTAAAATGTTATATATCTCAATAAAATTAGTAGAAAACAAAATGGAAGACTCACCAAACAATACAGAAAACCAAGACACTTTAATAATAGGTAATTTCATTTATTTTAGAAGCTGGCACCTGTAGGAAAAGGTTTTATGGGAAGTTTCCTTGGTGGTTCAGAAAGGGCTTTTAGGGAAATTCCAAAAGCTTTTACAAAGCCCAGGACCCTGGTTCTTTATTATGCTTTATTTCAACTCAAATTTTATGGTTTCCCTTTCAGCATAGGTGAACACCAGCACTCTTACAGTTAATAGCCATGGTTGCAATCATTTCTTCCACAAATGAGAAGGAATCATTGGGGAAGAATTAGAAGATAGGAAAGAGTCATAAATGACGTGCCTAAATATAAAGAGCCTTAGATTGAATTAGGTAACCTCAGTAGAAAACTGAAAAGGGGTAAAGCACAACATTAAAATATTAAGGGAAGAAAGCCCAGTGATGAGAACTGGCCAGAGTATCTTCATGATTAACTGGTTACTTTAACGGTCGCAGATTAAAAAAAGAAGAAAAGGGCAGAAGAGATGAAAGCAAGCAAAACAATCTGCAACCGGCCAGTTATGCAAAGGAATTGCTCAGAAGTTGAAGAATCATAATTCAAAATGTGGCACTGCCACTGTAATATAAGATTTTCATCTAAACCCTCTAAATTCCTCCAAATGTACCTACATAAGTAGACAGTGTTGTAGTAACAGAATTACTATCCTGTTACGCAGGTAATAGCAACACCATCTAAACCAGAAAAACGACTTCTGAAATCTAAAAGTAGGCAACAGAATAAAATGAAAATCGCTTTAGGAAAGTCTTCCTCAAAAGCCAGCAGGATGCTACATGCCTCTCAGGCTATGAGGAATGCCAGTGATTTCAAACCACAGACAGAAGCTTTTGCTTTTCTCCATGAAAAACGTCAGTTCCATGTAGTCCAACTTATTCAGCAATCTAGCAAGTCTTCCTGTGAAGTAGGGAAATGTTTTTTGAACATGTTGATGAGTCTGAAGAAATGATTAATGAAAAGATGTTTTAGTCAGATAAAAGAAGGCTTTCTAAGTCTGGTCTTAAGTCCAGGATCTCTATCAGTAAGAGAAATATTTGCAAAACAAATAAACATAAAACACACTCAACAATGAGCCAAACCCAAATAATTTCGCCAGACCCAACCAGAAACGAGATGCCACGAGCCCAACAGCTTTTCAGATCACTAAGGAACCGCCAAGCTAGCTGGTTCCTATTGCAAAAAATTTACTTTTGACTAATGCAGGCAGCCACTTTCAGATCAATGAGATATTTCTACAGATCACAACTATGTAACAAACACTGCCAAATCGAATGCTCCCCAAATGAACAAAATAATTCTAAATAATCAATCTTAATGAGAAAACAAGACTAAAGAAATGTTAATGTGGGACATTGAAAAGCTTGGTCCTATCAGGTAAGGGACACTAAGTAGATGCTGTGGATTCCTGACCACCAAAGAACCGTCTAATTTCTCTTACATATCTACAAATCTCTGTCAAATGTATGTAAATACTAATTCCATTAATAAAACTATAAAGTTATTTAATAGCATTGCTCATCCATGATAACAGAACGCCCTCATATATTTTCTTAATAAGCAGATACTGAATATACAATTGTCATGAGTGCCAAAAATATTTTTGAAAATAGATGATGATAAACACTGCCCCAGTACAATATATCTAGAACAGTCAAGTAAAACACTCAGGAAAATGTCCTTCAGTTCATCTTTTACTCCCATTTAAAATATTCAGTTCTAATTTCTCACAATCTATTTTCTCTTTCCTGGCAAGATTATTGATATTGAACATCTTAGGAAAAGGTGAAAACTTGAAGAACTTTGTCAAGTATAGTATCTTAATTTTAATCATACATGTCCTTTAATAAGCTGCACTCAACTATATACATATAAATTCACATCACATCCAATCTCAAGAGTTAAGACAGTTCCTTCTTTCAATTAACCAGTGACTTCATTTTAAAAAAGAACTATAATTAAAGTCAAATTACTCTGTAAAGTTCACTTTAACAATAGAAAATGGTCATTCAGCTGATAAATCCTTCCAGAGCAACAAGTAATTGGAAAAGTAAAACTATAAAATATTTGCTTATTGGGAATTATTATTACATGTTTACTCCACCGTATCTGCTGAAAGACATAGGAATTCTACCAAAGTTAATTTAAGAACTTACCAATTTCCCTTGCAATTCTGACAGCTTCATCTACATCCTGGAAAAGCAGGAAATGAGACTCAACATTAATCCCAACAGCCATTGCACAATGTCTTTAGGGCAGTCATATATTGCACTACTGTCTCCTCTGATTCATTTAATGTCCAATTTTACAACCTTCTAACTCTTTTCATTCAGAGAAATGTAAAATTAATACCATAAGTGGAATGTAAATTCTACCTCATCATTATTATATTAAGAAACTCAAAGCAGGTTGAAATGAGCTGGCAGGAAGCACTACCAGAATTACCAAATGATTTGGTGCAGTTGCTGGAACTTAATGGCAGAATTTAGATGTTTACAATCAATACCGAATCATAAATCAGATCATTAAAGCTTGTCCACAGCCTACTCGTTTCTGTCCTTCTGATATTTATGTCATGTTTTCCTAGATTCTGTCAGCAGGGGGAGTTGATTCTCTATTGTTTGGGAGGAACTCAAGATTTTCCAGAAATAAAGTACATTTCCGGTATCTGCAGGAATTGCCAATTCTCCCCCCAACCCCACCACCACCAAATTTGCTCTAGGAATCTCCATTGTTTTTTCTTTTTTTTTTTAACTTCTTCCTTTTTTTCGGGTACATATTTTATCTTTACCTTACTACATAACTTAAAACCTTAAATTCAACCAACCAACCAATGGGGGTAAATTTCCAAAAAGCCAAGGAAAGAAATGCATTCCAAAACAGTATAAGGTAAGAGTTTATGAATATAAGGATTAGTTATTGCTAAATATCAACCAATGTCACTAAAAGGACAAAAACTTCCCTTGAATCTAAACTATTTCATTGATCATTAACTCACCTAACACACCCAAAAAGAACATTCCTGATACATTTACTTACATAACAGTAAAGACAAAGTTGAAAAGGTGTTAAATGCAAGCCTCCTAGTAAATTTAACTTTTTTTTTTATAATTCAGTGACAAACTAAACTAGCACAAGGGATGACAATAATGTTTTGAAACCACTAGGGGTAAGAATACCTGAATTTTTAGAAAGTCACTAAAATATTGAAGTAAAGGCTGGTATTTTTTTAAGCTTTTAAGCTAATACTTTAAAAATGTCGAATAACCATGTCAGAATCCTCACCCAAAAAGGGGGGTGGCATGGGAGTTGGGAGGGGAGGGGATGTTTATAACTAGTTCGTTTATGTCTAAAAAAAAAAGTCTTCAGTACCTAATAACATCCCCTGAATACAGAGGTTGGCAGGGGAAGTTGTCAGAAAAATTTAATTTCCTTTCATTAGCCAGTCTGCTCCACAAATAGGTGCTTGTTAAGTTCAAAGCAGTCCTGAAAGCGACATCAGTTTTAAGTCTTTTTTTTTTTTTACCCCAAGCAGTCACATCTGCTAATGAGATTTTTCAAATAACAATTGTTTTCCAGTCAGAGATAAATCTATACCTCCCACTCCACTCCTCCAAAAAATCAAGGTTTACTGCTTTATTACACCTTACTGTTTTCGCTGACCCTACATTCTCCAAATTTTAGCTTAAAGGGATAAAAATCCATGAAAAGGGTCATTTAAGAATGTTAGTGGTTTCCACACACTGAGTTTGAAGGTTCTTTGTTCAAGCCAGTGACAGTTATTGGAGAATACTTCCCCTTAATAGCCTCTCTGTCAGGAAGTGTTAAACCTGCCAAATGCAGGGACAATTAGTGCCTCGCGAACAAAATACAGGAAGAGTGCTGGCTGAGGGAGACTGGATTATGAGAAGCCTGGAAGGAAACTTTTAACATGTCTTTTCTTTCAAATGTGTAATAGTATATTTGCAAAAGATATTCTGGGAGAAGATACACTGCTGTCTAAAAAGTTCATTACCTCGACAGAACAGCCAAATGTTAAAGATAATTCACAGAATTCAGTAGTCATATTTGTCACTTATATATATATATATATATATATATATATACACATTATGGATGTTATGTGTGTGTATAGAAAGATACATATTTACACAAAGCAAAACTTCTAAAAATGATTAAACTGCCACAAACCGAACACTTCTATAAACTGACACAAAACTCTTGTCTTTAAATCATTATGCTTTAAGTTTTCTTATTACTTACTGAAAAACAAATTCTATTAAATGAACTTCCAAGTAAAATCAAACTGCTTTCAAAGTTAATGTTTCACTTGTCCGTTATTCATTCCAAAATATTTCATTGAGGACACATTTAAAAAATACTAGACATTTAAAAACTCTTAGTAGTTTCAGCATTAAACTATTAAATATACTCAACTCTAATGTTCTTTTAACACATTTAGTTTTATCATCAGGCTATATAAAACTACTCTTCAAGAGATTTTTTTAAACCATACAGCCCCAAATTCAATGGCACACATATTAACACAGTGTACAGATAGAAAAAAATTTTAATAAAAAACTTGAATCAAGATCAACAATCATCAGGAAAAATGGGTAAAGGATTAAATAAGTTTACATAAATAAAATACAAAGAATAATATGTAAGTATGTTCAACTTTGGTCATAATTACAGGCACACAAATTAAAATAAGACATCACTTTTCGTCTGCCAAAACCTGACGACAGCCTGAAGCGACGACCTGAAGGTAAACCAGCACTATGCTCACCTGGCATAGTACAAAATGGTACAATCTTTTAAAAAAGAAATTGTCAGCATCTATCAAAAGTTTGAGGACATACATCTTTCAACCCAGCGATTTCATTTTTAGGAAGCTATCTTATACACTCATGTGCATACACATAGAGATTTACAAAGACATTTTCTATTTTCAGTGTGTTGGTGGTATTTCAGTAAGAAAATAAGAAAAACAATTTAAAAGGCCTCCAGCAAGGGATAGGTACAACAAATGGTTCAGGCATAAGATGGAGTTTTACATGGTCTTTTAAATAAATGAGGTTGATCCATACGTTCTTATCCATTCATTTACACATCCGTTCAATAAATGTCTACTAGGCAATACTACGTGAAATAGTTTTTGCACTTAAGTAGACAAATAAATTAAGAATTGAAATAAATGTTACATGGAAACAGTACCAAAGGAGAGAGTATGAGGGCAAACTGTTTTAGACAGACTGCTCAGAAAGGATCCTTCTGAAGTAAAATTTAAACTAAAACATGAAAATACTCACAGCTAGCTGCCATGGGAAGCTTAGGGTGAAAGGAGTCTAGACAAAAGGAACACGAACAAAACCACTAGATTAGGAAAGGACTTAATGTGTTCTACAAAACAAAAGAAGGCTGATGAAGCAAAAATGGAAGCACAATAAGGAAGCAACAGAAAAAGGACAGAAGCAGAAGTGGAAGGCATGACTGTTGGCAGGGCCTTGAGGGACGCACGTCAGAGTTCCGAGGGCCTCGGCTCCATGCAGACGAATGATGGCTCAGATGTAGGTTTTAAGAAAATAACTCTTACATTCTGAAGATACGCAAAATATAGTATACACCGTGGGGCAGGAAATAAGTTGTAGGATAATGTATATAATACGGCCTTACCTACATTAAGACAGAAAAACACATTTGAATGTTCATGAAAGCTTACGTATGGACATGTATAAAAAACTCAGCTTGAGTTATGCTCAAAAACAGGACTGAGAGTTGCAGAAAAGGGGGAACTTTTATTCCTCACTATATACCCTTAGGCATGCATTAAACTTTATTACCATAAAGATCAAAATTTCATACCTCATACTATTTTCATAATTTAAAAATTAAATCAGCCACACTTGAAGGTGTTATTCAAATGATCTAATTAATGATTTCCAAGATACTAAATGTTATTAAAACCAATATCCCCAAAAATCTGCTTAAATTTTTGGTGACTCCCCAATACCTTAGAATCAAATTTAAACTCTTTAACTTGGTTACAACACTTGGTCCTGCGCACCTGAGCCTCCAGTCTCATCCCCAGAACATCTCACCATAACATTTAGTCCCACCCTGGAACCCGGCATTCCCCCAGCCTGTGCACATCCTACTCAGCTCATCCAGAAACACCTTTCTCTTCCACGTCCCTTCACCAAACCAACTCTCATTACCATCTGCCACGTACTAGGCCCTGAAGACACAGGAGGGAACAAAAAAGGCACCATCTTCAAGATGCATGCTACCCAGAAGGGAAGAGGGCATGGGACAATAGGGGATCTGTAATTCAAAAAGAGAGTTCCAGGAAACTTCTCAGACACTGTCACTTGGAAAAGAGACCTCACAAATGAAAGCACATGGGAACACAGTCATCATTGCTGGGGCCTGAAGAATGAGCCCTCAGAGCAGTAAAGCAGGGCCTCACAGGCCACAGTATAGAGACTGAACTTCAGCCTAAGAGCAAAGAAATGAGGGGTCTCATTCTGGTTGTGTTTTGAAGACTTGAGCTTATAATTTACTTATTAGCGTATTGTCTATCCTCAGCTTCTCCCTCCCCCATTAAAATGTGAGATTACATAAGGACAGAAATCTGTCTCAATTCTGTAATACATTTCAAACCCTTAAAACAGTGCCTGACACACAGTAGTTTTTCAATAAACAGTTGTTGAATGAACGAATGAATGAACAAATTAATAGCTTAGCGAGAGGTGAGAGGGACGTAAGGAGTTCAGTTGAGAGGTAATATTCTAGGTTAGAGAAAAATTACCGTTTTCCCTTAAACTCAAGGGGCATGCTCAGGTTTCACCTGCATGTTACTTTCTCTGGGACGCCTTCGCAGTCCTCCTGTACCAGGTTAGGCGCCATCACTATCTGATCATATTACACTCTGTCCTTCAATTACTACAGACCCCGTCACACTTAATCTCCATGACAGCAACGACTAGCTCTGCTTGTGCTCCACTCAATTCCCAGAGCTTAGCAAAATCAACACACTCAACACATTATTTGTTGAATGAATAAACTTATCCATCAGCTTCCAAAGAAATAAGGTTCTTATAACAAGACAATCTCCTAAATAATCTACTCCAATGCCAAAAGAACGTATCTCCAGAGCATCAATATTACATGTAACTCATATCCAAAGAGATGTAGGGGCTTGTTCAAATTCACATAGCTAAGTGATACACAGCAAGGAAATACCACACAGTAGTTCAGAGCAGGAGCTCAAGAACCAGATAGCCCTGGATTTTGCTTCAGTTTTAAACAATGTACTACTTGATGAAATATTGTTGACATTGGGCAAAATGAAGCCCAATATTTACCCTTGTTTCTTACTTAATTCTATGTCAAGCACTTTTTTCAGTGCATGATGCAGCTTAAAAAGTTTGCAACACAGGTTTCAAAATCTATTTTTAAAAAATATATATAGTGCTACTAAACTGTAATTTTTAAATAAATATTTCAGTAATTTAAAAAATCAAACTTCATATGACAGTAAGATTCAAATTGAAGGGCCACGAGTTTGCTATACTAAAAAGTAAGAGCAAACAGGTTCATTTCAATTTACAGATATTAAACTTAAAAAAAATGTAAAATAAGTATTAAGCTTTATTTACCAAATTCACTTTGTTCTTCATTTATATAAAACAAATCTCTTTCAAGCAAAAGCTCATTACTTTTTCACAAATCCAACTTGGCAATACTTGAAGAAAAAGCACAATTGATTCTGCTTAACACTCTTTAGAACATTCTTTGGACAATTCTCACATCTATTGACAATATGATAGGCAATTTAGGAAAACACTAAAGGTATTAAAACAACAGACTCTGTTCAACTACTGTTCAATATAATAACATTAAATAATTTATTAAGACAAAATTTTAACAAATGTGACAGTAATTTCCCCTGAAAATGGAAGAAAAGTCAAATACAAAAATTTCAACAGAAGGAATAAAACAAATTTGATGCTACTGATTCCCTTAGACAATTTGCAGTTGAAGTATTTAGAATAATGCTCTGACTTTCATATCAAATGTAGTTAAGACTGAGAAAACACAGAGAAGTACAAAAATCAATGAAAAAAAATTAATGACAATAATGTTCCTGAAGGCTTCAGATTAGGAGGTAGGTAAAAGGAACAGTCAACAATATCATTTGATTCTATTCTTCTAAGCAATAAAAATCCCTGTGCTTCACTCTGCACTCACAGCCTGCCTGGAAGGAAGCCCCATCCCTGGTCCTGAAGTCAGTTAACACTTTGGAACACTGTCAAGGAGAGGACTGCAGGAGAGTATTATGCTGTGAAATCCAAGAAATGGAGAAAGAGTAAAGAAGCCAATGGAACCAGTAACCATTTCTTCTATTTCAACACAATTTTACATTAAGTGGACTCTTACCATTCAACTCCGGAATGAAACGGGGGTGGTGTGATGTTGCTGTAAGTAGATCCCAAAATGTAAAAAGGAAGTAACAATAACTGGGTGCCTTTCCTGCAAGCCTCATTTATTTGTGAATGCTCGACAGCACTACCCTGCCAGGCAGCAAAGCCCAGTGGCTGTGCACAGGTGCTGGAGCCAGAAGCGAGGGCAGTACTGGCTCTGTGTCAGTGAGCAAGTCACCCACCAGTGTGACTCCCTGGAACTGGGTTTCCTCGCCCGTGAGATGGAGATAACAACAGTATCTAGCTCATGGAGTCATTGAGAAGATGTAATTAGTTAAGGCTGAAACGCACTAGAACAGAGTCAGGCACACAGTAAGCACTCGGTTCATGTTGGCACAATGTGATAAAAATCTATACGCAGCCCACCAACCTAAACTACCAAGGTTGTTCCTTGTCTGCCTGGCCTTGGTTGCTAAGTCCCGTGGTCACCACTCCCCCTCTGGACCTGTATAATACAGAACTAACACTGGCACCACAAGATTGGAAACACCATGCACTTTCATCTCTACTGTGCTTCACTGGATCAGATGATCTGCAGACTCATTACTGCTGGTGAGCAGAGGAAGGGCAAGAAAGGGAGGCAAAAACTGTAACACAGACAGGCAAACTCAAATAGTTTTCCCTGATGCTAAACAGCCAGTGTCCACAGTGATGTTTGTGCCAAACACCGACTCTACCATCCATGGCTCAGACCTCACCTCTCTTTCCTTACTTGCTACATACAGCCTACACATCAACCCTGAATTCTGCTCTCAGTGGATGAGAGTCATGCTATTCATTCATATGGCAAGTTAGTTTAGTCCTCAGCTGGTTCTAGAACTGTTTTTGCAAACAAAAACAATAGAAACATCACTTCAAAACACTACGGGTAAAAGCTCTGTCTGTAAACAATTCTGCATTCATATACAAGCTATGCTGCCCTTACATATAAAGTAAAGCAAAACATTTAACAATCCTGAGTTCAGGAAATAGGTGCCAGCTGACGGTTTTCCAGATAACTCCACGTCAAGCAAAAGACTGTTTTACTATGCTTTCAGATCTTTCTAAAATTGAGTATGTGTTTCTATCATTGTAAAACAGCATAGTAAATATAACTGAATCTTTTTTCAAAAATGTAAAATCTCTGGGCATCATCAGGGAAATTATTCTTGGATTAGCAGGGAAAAGGACACTGATGTCTAATACTGTATAATTACTAGGACACAGCTTTTCATTTTTTGGTTGTTTTTTTTAAACAATTCTCATTCACAATAGTGGTGACACTGCATAATACAAACTTCATTCAAATATATTACCCTACTCTGCTCTGAGATGCAAATGGATATTACTCTTCTCTCTTAAAGGACAAAAACTCAAAGGAGTTTAATAAATTTCCCCCCAAAGCAGTATGCTGATAGGTATTACAACCAAACACAGCAATTTTATCATTGGTAATTCCTACCTCTGCTTCTCACCTAAGACCTAACAGATCCCAGGATCCTACAGATTCAATTTACACTATCTCTCTCCATATGGTCTACTTTGCCCTATCCTAATACTGCATTTTAAGACCCTATCACATCTTGCCTGGATTAGAGGAAGATCATTCTTAATTCGTCTACTAACCTTGAGTTTTACACTGCTCCAACCCATTTGCCACATCACAAACCAAAGGAAGTTTTCTAATTCCACAATTTTATCATGTTAGCTCTTCTACATGAAATCATTCAGAGGCTCCCAAAGCCATAATAACCTCCAAACCAGTAGCATAGCAGTCAATGCTTGTCTATGGATCCTGATTTTTTTTCCAGCTCTCTTACCACAGCCCCTCACAGTGCATTCCTGCAGTCATCTAATGCTTCCACAGTCCCTCAACAACAAGCTTTTATAAACCATAAGACGTTTCACTGACCACAGAGCTGTGTCTCCATCCTCCTCCTCACATTTTGGCTAAGAATGCAGGGATCACTGAAATACAACTTCCACTGGAAGCTCTGCTGCGATGCCCTCCCACTAGGAGAGGTGACCCTCCCGCGCGGCCCATGCACTCCAAGCCTCAGTCATGAACATTTATTTCATTGTCTGTCTACCTGTAGGTCTCCCTAAGGGCACTGGAAGCTCTTTGAAATCAGGGTCTGTACCTTGTTATTCTTTGCTAGACAAGTGGTCTGGGATTCTAAGCCCTGTCTTCCATCAGCTTCAAATGCACACTCTTCACCTGCTCTCAAGTTCCTGAGATCAAATTAATAAGACATTGAATAAAACAAAACTTGTCAAAGGCAAAATACCTGATACCAGATGACTACCTGAGAATTACACTTTAAAATAACATTAGCTTCTCTCTGATGAAAAGGATGATTCAAGAACAAGACATACAGAAAACCATTCCAGAAGACACCTTAAGTACTACACACAGTGTTTAAAAAGAATGTGGTAAAACCATCTCCATATAACATCCTAAAGATCAAAATGGGAAAAGAGCACAAGTTTTAAGGAGAAATGTAACAAACTGAAATAACGTTAATTTAAGAAGGTGAAAAATACTTGGGGGAATAAAAACAATAAGCAAAAAAAAAGAATTTGGTCTTAAAAATACCAGTCTAATTTTTTTTAACTGTAGGGATTTTAAAAAAGAAAAGATTATCTACAATAAGCACATATTTTCAAATGCAAAAGTATTGCTAACGCAGTTGCTGAAACCACAAGGTATACAAAATTTTACACTATTTATCTGCATAGCCTCAAAAGTAATCTTTTACCTAAAAAGTCTAAACAACAAAATGTGAAAAGCAGTGCAGTTCTAATGTATGTGGAGTTACTAAAAAAAAAAAAAAAAAAACTAAATTAATAACCAAACTTCAAAGAAAAAATATATACAACCTCATCAGAAATAATTAAAAGCAAACTAGAAACAAAACTAGTATTAAAATTTATCAGAAAAACAAAAGAGCATTCCTTAAAATTACTTTTAAATACTTATCTGAAAACTATAACCTGTATACAGGTTCAATTGTGGCTTAACTAATTCAGACAATAGGTGATAAGAACTGAATATCATGGTTAAAGTTAACACAGATAATGAGAACCTATCATTATTTGAGAGTATAATAGTATCTTAAAAATCACCTAAAGCATACAAGGAGACAAAATTGAAAAGATAAGTGGATTTATTTTCTTCTACTTTCTACTTTTTCCCTATTTTCCAAATTAACAGATTGCAAATTCAACTACAGATCATCAAGTGTAGCCTCTCTGAAAAGAGAACCAAAATAACCTGTTGATCAAGCAAAACTAAGTTTATTCCTTACTACAACAAGGGATACCATCACTTTGGGGCAATCTTAGAAGTTCCATTGAGATCTGTTCAAGACCCAGTAAAGGCAAAGCTTAAGACCTACACTAAGGAAGTGCAGTGCTCCTCGGATGCCCACTGACCGCCCACACACAGCAGCGGTGAGGGAGTCGCACGCTGGAGAAAGCTCCAATTTCCTTTCCAGGATCCTTAGGAATGAGGAGCCCTTTGACTTTTCTGATGAGATTTGAAAATGTTTATTACTGGAAGAAATCTTCCTTATTAAGTAATAAAATATCCTCAATAATTTTGTTCTAAGTCCATAAGACAAAGTTGATATGGAAGAAGACAAGCCTAGGACCTATAAATTCATCTTCATACTGACTCCAGGAACCAATGAGTTCAGACAGTTCATCAGGCAGGTATCTAGATAGGACAAAATCTGCCTTGAAACGCACATCAAAACCTCGAGAACTTTCCCCTGTCCTGACTTGTTCTGTCCATGGGATTCTGGGTCTGGGAGAACATCTCCCTTTCAAGCATTAGACCACTGCAAGTGATCAGGTTTGCATTTAGAGATGGCCAACCGTTAAGTTGAGGGACCAAGACAGGACGTGCACAACAACATATTCGATATGCAATTACAAGATTCTCATGGGTTTGTCTCAGGCTAAGTCTGTGCTTGCTCTAAGTCAGACTTCTTAAATGTATCAAATCTGCAACTCAAATTTATGTTCTTATGGCATAACTTCACCACGAGTAATTAAGAATTACACTACACTCTTTTGTAAGCTTTTGATATGAATGGTTCATTTGAGATGCACCTTCCCAGGTAAAAAAAGGAAGCAAAAATCTTAAGTACCTAGTGTTCTGCATTTGTTAATGAACATGAGGAAGCTTCCAAAAGAAATTCAGATTCCGGAATTGTTTCCTTGTGAAATTCAAAGGGAAGACAAGGTTCATGGGGAAGAGGAAAGACAAAAGAAAATAGGAAAAACTTAAAAACACTCACAGACCTGACAGTCTTTATCTTACTATTCCTTTTCCTCCACCCTATGCTCCTCCATTTCCCCTGCCCTGTTCTTTCTTTTTCTATCCTGCTGTTTTTCTACTAGTTTGCCAGAAACCCTCCAAACAACATTACCTTTTAAAATTAAGCCCCTTTCAGAATAGGCCAAGTCTCTAAGGCTGAATTAAAGTTTTGGTCTCACTCTGAACTGAAATGCATTACCAAAGGCTTCCTAGAGCCTACATAAAGGAGAGAGAAATTTAGAGAAGTTTACAGAGAATATTCTAGGAATACATAATATAGAATCCCCAGATTTATATCAGTTGGTTCACACTGCTAGTAAGAACCTCAGACAGAAAATACTGAATTAAAGGGAAAACAGGAAAATCCTGAAAGTAAGTTGAAGCCCCTAGTAACACAGGAAACCAGAGAGGTTTAGAAAAACTAAGTGATGCACGAGGTCCTTGGGAAGCTACCACCAAAATCCTTTCTGGAAAACAGTGGACTCTTGTCTAGTTGTGTTAGCAGAGAAAGGGTAAGTTCATTGCAGACTTCAGAGATGGACTCTTTAATACCCATATACAGCATTCAGGAGTACACTCCAGAACAGCTGTGACCCCCGTTCTCTCCTCATTTTTTGTGAGCAGCCTTAAGCCAGAAAGAAAAAACTTGATAAGCAAGCGACAACTGGATGGGCAACAGTCACATTGTCAGATCTTCAATTCTATGCTCTACATTTTGAAAGAGCATGAAAACAAAAGCAGAGTAAGATCCAGAATAAACTAATGGCCTTACAGATAAAACTACATGCTCTTATTCCAGAAATCCAGTCTTTTGATAAAGACACCTTTAGATAATGGTACGCAGAAGTGCCAATGGATAATTTTCTGTTTTAGCCAAGAAATGAAGAAAAAACCCAAAAAAACTCATGTTCCAAAAGTGAATTAAGTACCCATTTCCCATTTTATCCATTAACAGAGAAGGAGAAATTTCAATAATTTTAAATTATTGACACAGGTGGCACACTATTAACCTTAAATCCTCCCGCTGTTACACAGTGCTCTCTCAGAGTCAACAAAGTACTCTCAGACGGTTGGGTTTCTTTACTACTCTTCCCACTTCCCATGTCCCAGCCCACGACTGTCACCTTCAGACCTTTATTCAAGGCCCATGCCTTCTTCCTATGAGACACTACGCCCAATGACTTCAGAGGAAAGACTCTGTGGGAGCACAAACAACAGAATTTCCAGCTCTCCTGATGACCTCTCCCTCAACTCCTGAGGACCGTGCTACTGATGATCAAGGCAGAACTGATTTGGACTGACTCATCACTACCCTTCTGACTAAATCAAGCCCAAACTGAAGATCTCAAGAAGGCCAGATTTCTCATTAGAAAAAGTTAGGATTATACTAGTAGAAGTACTGGAGTTGAACAGGTCAAGGTTCATAATAACGCATCCATACCACTACCCAAACTTGCGTAACTCTCTAAAACGAGAAGGTAAAGAAAGACTAGAATCCAATAGTGCACAGCCTAATAAAGAAAAGACTGGTCGGTCATACTCTGCTCAGGTCTCTCAAGGCTGCAATCAAGGTGTGGGTGAGACTGTATTTCCATTTGGAGGCTCAAATGGGGCAATTCCAAGCTCATTCAGGTGGTTGGCAGAACTGACTTCCTTGTGGCTATATGACTGAGGGTCCCACCTTTTTGCTGGCTCTCAGATGGAGATCACCCTCACTCACATCCTTACAAGCTGCCTGCAGTTCACTGCCATGTAGGCTTCCTCAATATGGCTGCTTACTTCCTCAAGCCAGCAACTAGAACCTGTTCCTCAGTCTCCTAAGATGGAGTCTTACATGAAGCATAGTCACAGGAGTGACATCCAATTACTCTCCAGTGACTGACAGCCCATCACTTTTGCCTTATACTATTTACCTAATTAAAGGAGTGACATACCATCACCCTTTGCCATATTAGTTAGGAAGGCACATCATAGGTTCTACCCAAATTGAAGAGGAGGGGATTACACAAAGACTTGGATGCCCATTGGTTCCTCAAAAAGTTAAATGTAGAATTATCGTATGACCCAGCAATTCTATTCCTGGGTATATGCCCAAAAGAATTTAAACCAGTTATTCAAATAAATACTTGCACACAAATGTTCACAGCAGCACTATCTACCATCACAAAAAGATGGAAATAACTCAAATGTCCATCAACTGATAGCTAGATTTTTAAAAAGTGGTATAGTCATATAATGAAAAATTATTCATCCATAAAAAGGAATGAAAAGTGATACATACTACAACATGGATCCTATATTCTTCTTAGTTTACTGTTAAACCTTATTTTCCTTTATCTGCAGTTAACAGAATCTCAATTTAACTTTTTTATTAATTCAAATTCTCGGTGAAATTCTTTATTTGGTTACCTATTTTGCCACCATTTTCCTCAAGTTTCCTTAACACACTGATCAGTTATTTTACAGTCTTTATCAGCCAGCTCCAGTATCTAGAACATATGTGATCTATTTCTATTGTGGGTTTTTTTCCTTTTGGTTTTTAGTTATGTGCTCCTTTCTTTTGCTTCCTAATAAATATGTACCAAATGACAGATAAGGTGCATATAACAGTTATGTGTGTAAAATCTACCTCCAGAACATTAATCATCCAACAAGCATTTAGTGAGCACAATGTGCCAGCCACCATGTGCACGTGACTGCAATGATAAACGGAGCACAGTCCTTGCCAGCAAGGAGCTTACAATCCAGTGCAGGAGGCAGACATTAATAACCCACCATTAAATGGCCAAAAAGGCTAATGAAATCTGAGCTCCCTACTATACATCTTACCTCATCACTTAGTTGTCTCTTCCTTAGCACTCCAGCCACAGGATTCCTTGCTGTTTGTTCAACAAGCACACTTACATTCAACACCATTGCAGTGGTTATTACCGTTTCTGCCTAGTATGCCTTGCTCTTCTCTCTCCACAGGACTTGCTGTCACCTCTTTAGACGGTTTGTAAACCTATCTGAAATTGTGACTAGACCCCACCTTCCAGCATTCCCTTCCCCCATTCCCTGTCTTATGTTTCACCAGAGCACATACTATATATTGTATTTGTTTATTGTCTGTCTCCTTCGAAAGCATAAGCTCCATGAGGGTGGGATTTTTTTTTTTGGTCTGTTTTGTTCACTACTATATCCACACTACTTCAAATAATGTTGGGCAAATAGTATGCACTTGTTAAATATTTACTGAACAGATAAATGAATGATTCAAAATGTGATGGGTGAAGTGCAGGGTTCTACGGGAAAATACAGCAGGGGGTCTAATCAGATAGTCAAGGAATAGGTCTCTGTGAGGGTTGTATGTTTAAGCCAAGACCTAAACAATGAGTAGGAGACAGGAACGAAGACAGAAGCAGAATCAATACACATATGAGAGAATTAAGTACAGAAGTTTTAAGAATCTGAAAGATATCATATGTGGTTGGTACATACAGTGCAAAGGGTAACCGGCACAATACCAGTTTGAAGAGAAAAACAAAAGCCAGCTACTTTAAAGGATTTAAATGAACAGTCATTCAAGAGTTTTTAAACACAGGCATAAGATCAAATCCGGATTTTTGAAAGATCACTCAAACTGCAGTGTCAAAAATTAATTGGATAGGGCCAAGACTGGCTATAAGGAGACCAGTTAGAAGGTTGGTGAAGTAATCCAAATGACTGATGGTAACAAGAACTTGGTGTTAGCACAAGGAAACAAAGTAAATGGAACAGAAGATAATTTAAGTGAATTCTCTGTAACAGTATTTATCAAGAATGACTCCAAGTTTCTAGCTTGAGAAACATGTGGAAAATACCACCACATTCTCAGGTGGGAAAGAATGAAGGATGAAAAGTTTATAGCAGGAGTCAATAAGCTTTCTCTGAATGGGCCAGGTAGTAAATATTTCAGGCTTTATGAGCAATATAGCCTCTGCCACAATTACTCAACTCAGCCATTATAGTGGAAAAGCAGCCACATACAATATGTAAAGAAATGAGTGTGGCTGTGTTCCAATAAAACTTTATTTACAAAAACAGGCATGCATGGAGCCAATTTGCCAATCCCTTGTTGGAAAGAAAACGAGTTCTCCTTTCAACTTGTTATTTTCAAGGTGCCTTAAGGGCACCAAGTAGAGCTGTTTAATAAGCAACTGGATGTATAGCTCTGAAGTTCAGAAGAGATATCCAGAACAGACGTAAGTTTGAGATTTGAAGCCACAAAGTAAGAAAGATTGCCCAGGGCAAGTTTGTGCACTATGCCCTGCTCGTAACCCAGAATAAAACCAACATTTAAGGAACAAAGAGAGGAAGAACAAGCAGCATGAAAACTATGAAGGAGCACTCAAACAAGCCAAAAAATACAAAAACAAGGCTAGGACTGAGTAGTGTACAAAGGTGAGTATTTTGAGAAGGTTAAAGGTGACCAAGAGACTCAAATGCTTCAAAGAGATTGAGAAAGACGAGGATTAAAAATTACATATTGGAGTTAGAGAGCTGGAGAGGTTGCTGGCAGCTTTCTTCACAAGAGAAATTTCAGCAAGAATGAGGAAAGAAGCCACACTTCAGTGGATTAAAGATGAAGTGCAATGAAAGCGAGTACAGACAATTCTTCTAAGGCACGTGGCTGTGGAAGGGAAGTTAACTAAGGTGGCAGCTGGGGAATGACATGGGGTGATTGTGCTCTATGCAGAGGAGGAACACATACTTCTTCCCACTAGACCGGAACCACCACGATGTGAGGAATCATGGGTACCTGGTTTATCCCCATGTGCTTCCCACCACGGAGCCCAGTGATCACTACATTTGTTGACTGACTAAGCATTTTTAATAGCAATGGTCAGAGAAAGGAGCTAACAGACAAGGAGAGTTTTATGATGTGGAATACAGAAAAGATAACCCGTGACACTGTGGCCCAAAGAGGCTATAAAGGGTACATCTGGCAAAAAGAGGAAGAAGAGGCTTTCTAGAGGATGGGGAATACCTCTTCTTGTAAGAGAGAAGAAAAATGGATGAATACAGGTTAGGTAAATACGGGCAAGAGGATGAGCTTATCTATCCATCACGCAGGGGTCAAGCCTGTGAACTATCCTGTAACATGTGAAATGATCCCACACAATAAAGAACTGCCCAGCCCAAAAAAGTAATAGTAAGAAACACTGAGATGAGTTCTTGCAGATGAACTCAAATCACAAGGTTAAAGTCTACACAGAGACTCTTCTAATGAGAAACAAATGGATAATTTTTGCAGACATGAGGCTGAGAGAGAAGGGACACACATACACTCCAATTCTTGCATTTCTTAGAAGCCTTCATCTGCAGAAGCTGCTTCTGGTGGAGGAGCTATGTTTAGGGTCTACAGTCATCCGTAGCTATGCCACTTTCCATCAAAAACATGTTGACATGTTATATTTTATGCATATGGACAAGAAGTTCAACCTAAAGACACACAGAGAACATCATAATGTTTCAAACATTAAATATACACCACTGGTAAATGAAATCCAGGGATCTAATAGCACATTAAAAAATTTTTTACCAAGTTTTTTTCCTATGACAGTATGAGTCAACACTTACCACTAAATACAGTGCTTGAGTGGTGCCTTGCTCTTTTTAACTTATGCCACTTAAAATGATCCAAGTATAAACATTTTTTTAACCTACACATGTATATTTAAAAAGCAATAAAAAAAGCTGCATTTTGTCTTACACTTCTGACAAAATGGTTGACCTGAGGATACATACTATAAGGATTAGAGTAAAATAATTTCTCACCTTGACTACTCCATCAAAGCCAGGGATTGTGTTAACCTTTGCATTTTTAGCTAGTAATTTGCTTTCAATCTTGTCACCCATGGCTTCAATAGCATGAGTGTCAGGTCCAATGAAAATGACATCTTCTGCTGCCTGTGGAGAAATACAAGTAGAAATTTGTAACAAAAAATATTACAGTGCTTGACATGGAGTCATAATTTTATAAAAATCCATATGCATACCTACTAATTATTTACATACCAAAAACTGAAAAGCAACCATTTGAGCAAATACATTAAAGTATTTAATACTGTACTGCACATAGTACATGTGTACAAAGACATATGAAACAAAGGCCAGATTGAAGAAAGATAACTAAAAGCAACGAAGAACTCTTGCTTGATGTTAACAGGATTATTTGGAAAAGCAACTTCTATGGTATCCTGCCAACCAATCTCAACATTAAGTTCACTTTTAAAATACTTTCTACGTCTTTGTATTGTCAACACCCTTTCAGCACAGTGTATTGGATGTAGTTCAGCACAAATACCCATTTTTACTGAATACCAACTCTATGCCAGGCTTTGCACTAAATGTAGAGGATGACAGGGATGAAAGTCACAGGACATAAACTAACCCAAGGGAACATGATCACTGACACCTCAGAGAAATACACAAAATGGCAATCAAAAACTTGTTAGTCATGTTGACAGATAGTAACTGCACTAGTTGGGGTGAGGATTTAATAATATGAGTAACTGTTGAACCACTGTGTTGTATACTTGAAATCAGTATAAGCTTGTATAGCTATGATACCTCAATAAAAAGAAAATCATTAAAAAAAAAACTTGTTAGTCATCTATTACTATTACTATGAAGTTCTACCTTCTTCTTACTTTATCTGCCTAGGATCTATTCCTGATAAATCTAGTTTGATGGTGTTTTTTATTTTCTGATACACTGGAATTAAACTGTTTTGTGTCATGATTCAATAAGAATCTGAGACAAAATTTTTGCTGTGTCTTGCTTAGGTTTTAATAAGACTCTGTAATGCATCTCAATGTGTCAAATGGGAATTTTTTCATATCTTAAATGCTATATTATTATAAGTGTGCATGTGGAATGCACATTTTTTTATTATAAACATTTACAGCAAAAGTACAGCATGTTTATATCTTTGTGATTACAATTAAATGAGTCAAGAATTGGGACTTTACCAGGTAGAGTTATGGTTTCAATAAAAACTGCTCTGCATAAATCACATTAAGTTCCCCCACAATGGATCCACCTCTTGTGTTTACATTACTGCAGTAAAGAAAATGCTAACACAGTAAATACTAATTAGGGACAGAACAAAATACATGACAGTTAGCACCACCATGAATATGGTCTAGGAGGAGTCTGGGCATAGGTCTAAAGGAGGAGCTTCTTGTGGTAATGGATTAAGTAAAGAAATGAGGTTAAATATAAAAAAGGAAAAACCAGATTGTATGGTGGGCATCACCACCATCAATTCTCCCATGACCTGAGGTCAAGGTCTGTACAATGAAAAAGTGTGTATCTTACATCTCATATACTATCTGCTGGTATTGCTGCCTGAAAAGACTCTTGACTTGGGAAAGGACCTGCGTTCTCCTAATGACAATATAGCTGACACTTGACCAACACGGCGCGGACGGAGCAGTTCCCCTTCCGCACCCATTTCTGACTGCGAGGGGTCGGTGCCCGTAACCCCACATTGGGCAGGGGTCAACTGTACTACCCAGAGTGACAACTGCAGTGCATTTCTTGGATTGCCCTCTCGGTCACATGGCCCAAGAGGATCACACCCACGCGGCGCAGGAAGCAGAAGTAGAACAGAGAATCCACGGAAGGAATATATGAGGAGATTAACATATGGGAGTTGAGATGATGACTTCAACTTTGTACATGCTGGTTGAAATGCCTGCTCGGGAAGCAGACGGAAAGCTCCAGGGGTTCTCAGGTAAATCCACGCTGAGATACAGATTCTTAACAGCATCAAATTTGGGAAGGAATTAGGGAGGAATTAAAAGTTGTAGATGAAATCATTCAAATAAAATGTACAGAAGTTAATGCCTTTAAACTCAGGATGGATACTTTCCCTCCTCCCCAAGCGCAAGACAGAAGAAACTGCAATTTTCAGATTCTGAGTTAAAGCCTCCTTTTGTTTGTGTGACAATGGGGATAATAACTGCCTTGCAACTTTGACTGAAGGACTGAATAATAATGTAAAACACCAAGATGAGTGCCACAACTGTTAGTTCTTGTTCCCATCCAGAAGTCTTGATAAAAAGAGAACACTGGAATAACAAGATAGCTAGGACCATGGGACCCCAAAATAAATTACAGGAACCCAAATATCTACAGTTACAGTGTTACAAATGGCAGAATGCTAGATAAGAAAACTCTTCAGCTGTAGAGATGCTCATAAAGTACCACTCTGCCAAGTGGTTGTATGCAGTTTGAATAGAACCTTATATTCTTTAAAAGAAAAAGAAAAAAAAGTCACATGTGAAACTCCAAAAATGTAAAATACATGAAAAGCAGAGCTGCTCTGTAGGAGGGGCAAGTAGCGGTAGGCCTACGTCGCCACGTACTCCACGTCTCCATCTGGGCACACTGGTCATTTTAAACAATAGCGATAATCATACTCATTTCTCTTTATCCCAAACAATCATGTTTCAGCTATCAACTGTCCTTCCATATTCTCATTTTACTTGCTAAGATAGAGGAATTTTATTAGAAATGCTGTGGTATTTTAAATACCGTTATGCCAAGTAGATGTAATCAAGCAATCAGAACACCCACACGGAGTTGAAAAAACAACATAAATGAGAACATCCAAAATACATTATGATTGTACAATAAAGCTTCTGCTTAACAGGATACCAGTGATCAGAAACCACTGATTTTCCTCATGCATTCTAATTTCAGGAAAATTACTCACCCCAAAAGGCAAGTCACCAAGAAAAAAAGTTCTCATTAGTAGCCATTCTTTGACCCATCCAACAGAAAAGAAAAATAACCAGTTTTAAGCTGTGTAACTTCCTGATCAGAGGTTTCAATGAACTAACTTCCTTCTTATCTATATGTTTTGGTAGTACTCCCTGGGTTAGTCTTTAAATGTAATTAAAGCAAAATGAGAAAGCAGTATCTTAGCTCCTGACTCACATAATTCTTTGACTAAAAAACCAAAGATGAGGTAAGGGTAATACAGCATGGTAACTGCAAAGTGATGGAGCATGTTTCAAACGTCCTCAGGTTCTTGAATAAAGTTGTTTGTGTGATTTGGAACTTTAGGCCAGAATTTATCCCCTAGTAACCTTCTGATACTCTTCTGTTAATCCTGTTTCTTTTGTTATCCATCTAATTATCCATTTCCCTTAATCACCAGTAAGTCTTTTTCACATGTGACTGCAATCAAATTTACTTGTAAAAATATGCTTTTTAAGGTCCTTGTAAATTTAATATGAATAATAAACATAATATCTGAATACAGATCAAAGTCTTATGATCATGAAAAAAGTAGGCATTTTTTAATCATCATTGGAAAACACTTTTAACAATGACACACAGGAAAGAAATTATGAAAGCTGAAATCACTGCTCTAAGATTCCTTTAATTTTCTAGACTCAGTGACTTCATGGTTCTTGGCCAAATTTTGATAGAAGAATGGGAAAAATGGTTGGGTTTGAGTAGTATGTTAAGGAAATAATGAGATTTAATTTACAATAGGTTTTATGTTGCAAATGAAGGACAGAAATAACTACCTATAAAAATTAAAATATATAATACATATTTATTGTTAAAAATACCACAACAGTTAAATTGCTATACTACAAATTCATATTTCATAAAAACATACTCACTTTATGCTCACCAAGAATTACTAATTGGGACACTATAAAAACAGGGTCAAATAGGAGAAAGCCATGGAAAAACTGAGTTGAACTGCCCAATGGATCCAGGTTCTGAACATTAATGTATTTCCTGCTTTAAAAAAAAGCATTTCTGATAGAAAAGGCCAGTTCCAGGATTGGTGCAGGGAAGTTAAACACAAGAGATTTTTTAAAAAGTTGTGTCGGTGAGAAAGCTTTCAAAACTTAGCATAGTTATCTCAAAAGCACATAGTTAACAGATAAAATGGGCTACCCACTGAATATAGTGATAAGATAAGCACCCAAAAGACTAACAGGGGGACTACAAAGTTAATTCATCTTTTCAAGACCTCAGAAAAAGCCTTTTCCTGCTATCTCTGTTCAAGTATTTGTACTTCTTGAACTTCTTGTACTTCGCTTATTTTTTTAATGCATGGCTCTTTTTAAAAATCAAAGTAGAGGAAAACTAATTTCACACATAAAACCAAGCAAAATAAAAGTATCAAGGTAAACTCCTGTACAGTGTTTTTAACAAAAATAAACTATATGGACTAGCACAACATCCATGGAGAAAAAAAGCACAAGAGAAAGACATGCCAATACAACAGATCAAAATTGTTACCTGCTATTTCAAAACAAGCTGAAAGACATTTTAAAATGATAGACAACAGGGAATAACATAAATCAAAATCAGAAATGCTCAGAAATGTGTGACAGACCTCAAGATATAATTAGAAATGAAAAAGAAAACCGTATCAATAATAAAGACTAAGTTAGAGAGATCATAAGAGTGAATACAGAAAACAGATAATGGTTTACAAGACATAGAAAGTGACAGGAGTAAACTTTAAATTTAAGAAAGAAAAAATATACCAGAAAAGATAAAGAACATCCAACAAATGGATAAGAGGAGTCTTTGAAGAAAAGTAAAGCCAAGAAAATGCTAAAAATTATAACACAAGAACTTTCTTAAAATTGAAAATACGTATCAAAAGAGCATACTACAAGATACCCAAGAAATTCAAACTGGAATGAGCAACACTGTGATACATTCTAGCAAAGTTTCTTAAGCGGAAAAAAAAAAAATAAGAAAAAAAAAGAAAAATGTGACTCACACAAAAGGAAAGTTTAAATTATCACTAGACTTTGACAGCAATAATTCATGCCAAAAGAAAATGGAGTAATGTACTCCACTGAGTAAGATATTCAAGAAAAGTATGAGCCAAGGATTTTAAATCCAAGAAAATGGACTTCCAAGTACAAAAGGCATATAACACAGAGAGAGTAGGTTGAGCACGCAGAGCCCAGAATTTCCCAGGTGCAGCAGAGCTATGGTGTGTCTGAAATAATAAAACCAAGTACAAAAGGCAGAGAAAACATAATAAGCAAGAATTCATTACCTCTTTCTTAGGAACCTAATAAAACGGGGGTTTGCAAACTACTGCCTACAGCCCAAATCAGGCCTACTATCTGTTTCTGTACAGTCTACAACCTAAGAACGGGTTTTACATTGTTAATTGTTTGTGAAAAAAATTTTTAAGACTACTGTTATCATGACATGTGAAAACTACATGAAACTGAAATACAGTTACATTGGAAAACGGGCATGATCGTTAGTTTACATGTTATACGGCTGCTTTCTGACACCAAGACAAGACAGAGTACTTGACCTGAGAAGTCAAAAATATTTGCTATCTTGCCCTTTCCAGGAAAAGTTTGCCCACTCCTGTACTAGAGAACAAGCTTTAGGAAACCAAAATAATTAAAGAGATCAACAAAAAAGGGCCTGTAGTTACTTGGAGAACTAAAACTAAGGGAAAGCTTAAGGAGAAAGTATAGTATACAATGGCTGTATTTTCTGACAATACAGACTAAGTACAGCTATTTTTAAAAATGGGAGAATAGGGAGATGTCTAGAACAATGTTTTCAGTAACCACAATGGTATTAATATTGTTATCTTTGGACTACTGTGTGCATTACTGACTAGACAAGTAATTCTGTGGTATTTTAACTTTTATCATTTCCCCTATCCCTGAGAGTCAGAATTCTAAATATGAAAACTGAAAATAGAGGTAACAAAGAAGAGGTTAAGTGAAAATTCTCAATCTTGAATGTGAATTCAAAGTATCTTATGAACACAGGAGATATCTTTATCTCACATAAAATATACACTTAATTAATTAATTTAATTATACTTTCATATTATATATTATTCATATTAGAAAAACATTTATATATTTAATTAATTTAATTATACTTTCACATCATGTTATATATTACACATATTAGAAAAACATTTATATATTTTTATTAATATAGTATGTATATAACTATAAGTTAAATTTATATTATATCCCCTATTTGGGGTTGGAGTTAGCACTTGTACCTAAATACATATGAAATATATTGACATGTTAAACATATTAACTATATTAGTATAACATAGTTAACATGTATTATATGTAAAACATATATAACATAAAACATGTTAAAAATTTGTCAATACACATTTTATTTCCTAGTCCTATAAACAAAAAAGGCCGAGAAAAAATAACCATCAGTAGCAATGGCCAAGCCTGGCACCCCTACTGTGTTCTCCAAATACCATTAAAAGAAACCAAGGCATCTTGAAAAGATGGCTGATGAACAGTCTGGAGCAGGAACTGTAAAACATGAGCCTAGAGTATCTTGTCAGAGCAGAGCAAGGAAGCTGTAAAAGATTATGAGGGTCAAGCCAAAAAGGCCATGAGCCAACTTAGGCCCCACTGGCCAAAGACGGACACGAGCTTCACTAATAATTTCAACAGATTTAAACCTACAAAACATGTTTAAACCTATGACTTTATAATGATATTTTTAAAAAGAACTGTTTAACCTTTAAGTATAAGGAACAAATTCATTACCTCAAAAACTAGTCAATAAAGGTAAAAGAATTATGCACTTACCTTGCTCTTTCTATAGGCATTGTACCCCTAAGTAACCGAACAGTAAATGAGGGGAAGGGTCTCCTTATAAATATATTCCAATTAATGAAAAAGGCGTTAGAATTAAAATATCACCATTTTGTAACCCAATGAAGTACTTAAGACATACACAGTAAGCATTAAAGCCGGCTTACATCTTAAAAAGCGCCAACACGACATTATGTGCTTCCTACACTCTTGGCCAAAGGGATAAAAACTTGAGTCGGATCCCATCTCTGATTCCAGGTGCCAATTTGTAGGAAACATCAAGAGCAGAAGAAAACACTGAACTGCACCATGATTATGCAATCAGCTAAGGCAAGACTGAGAGGAACTCTGCAGGTCAGATGGCCCATGGTTTTTCAACAGATAAAGTGAAAGGAAAAGAAAGGTACACATAGAGAACCTATAGATTAACAGAAATGTAGAAGACACATCAAGTTGAAAATAAATGGACAAGACGAATCACGGCGTCTAAGAATGCACATTTGGACAATAAACGTATTTTAAAATGCAAGAAAATGATTACTATGAAAGTGAAAGTAGCGATTACATATAGGAAGGGGTCAGAAGCTAGGAGTGAGATGGGTCACACGGACAGTCCTTCGGGGATTCTGGGCAAAGGTCTGAACCTATGTAATGATTATAAGATTATGCTCCTTAAGTAAACTACACATTTGTTCTGTGTAGTTCTTCCGTATCTGTCTTTCATTTTACAATAAGAATTTTCAGAGTGATTTCAGAGCAACCAGCAGCTTGTGGGAATGATCACACCCAACGCCTGGCCCAGGAGCAGCTACAGCACCCACTTCACTGACCGGTCTGCTAACCTCTTCAGGAGCCTTTCTGGCTTTAACAAAAAAGGAAAGAAAGAAAAAAGTGAGTTCTTACATTTGGCAGGGACGCTTCCCTAGGCAAGTTGGCACTTGGGCTCCAAAGACTTATTGTATGAAAGAGGGAAGGTTCCTCCTCCCAGCTTAGGAGATATATGTTGAAACATATTTTGGCAGTTAGTTTTTAATGGGCACTCAGTGTAAATTCTAAAGTATTAAAAAATAAAGAGAACATTTGAACACACAGATGGAAGAAGTATTCCTATTGCAGTTTTGTGGTGGTAAGTAAATATCAGTTGGCTGGATCTTTTCCCAAGATCGGGTTCAAGGTGTGGACAAGCATTTCCACCATGACCATTCAGCGTTCAACGGACATCCCAGGCTGGGCAGTGTGACACTGCGTGATCAGAGAAGACTGGCCTACAAATCCTAATTCATTTTCCCCAACACTGACTACTGTGGGGCGGCGATAAAGAATAAAGGGAGGTGCAGACCAACCCTAGAAGAGAGTGCCACCAGCGTCCACGCCCCTACATTTACAGGAGTCATTTCTTTAAGTGAAAGACAGCCCACTGTAAATTAAGAACACAATTTGTATGACTCATTAGGTTAAGAATATTAAGGAACCTGACTTTATGGGGGATGGAGGTGGAGGGGCACAAAATGGTTCTGTTTTTAAATCCTCAATACAAATTCATAAATGAACAATGTTTTTTAATTTGTCTGGGATGCTAACTGCAAGATCAATTGAAATCTAATGACATACTTACAAACTGTATTTAATTTACGAAACAGTATAAGCTGTGACTTAGTTTAACTAAAGGAATCCATGTCTTTTTCTTTCAATATTACCAGTATCTGGACCTCATTCAGGCTAATGTGTATATTGTATTAAGTGTCTACTTGGCACAGTGAACTCAAATAATATTACTTCCAGATGATAGCCATGTACAATATTTAGTTAGGGAAGTAGAGTAGTGGTAACTTTCCTATTGTAACAATTGGCAGAAGTCAGGTGTTCCAGTGAAGGAACATATTTAAGTAAAAAATCTTGTTTTTCATGCACAGGAAGTGCATATCACAGCAATAGAACACTTTCTATTTCTAATATTTGACAGTGGAATGGTTTCCATTTGTGTTTCTCAGCTATTATTAAGTCAGAAAATTGTCAAATTTCTTTTATTAAATATTTTGGGTTTCTCACAATAGTACTAATGGCAAAGAAGAGGTTTTTGGTACTTATTTAATAAAAAACATTTAAAAAAACAAACTATAAATCTCTGAATATCTTTGTACTTTTTGAATGAGGTTTTCAAGCCTTTGGGGAAGATATTTTATTTTTTTTAATTCTAGTTACTATATCTACATTAACTATGGATATGTTCTTTCCATTTTAGAAGACTAAGATTAAAGTTTGTTAATGTTTGCCACTTCTTTTGTGCGTATCTGATTTCTTTTTTTTTATTTCCCTGTAATCAGCACTGATATCTATTTCCAGAGTCTAATTGATTGTAAAGAAGAAAAGAGGCCAGGCAATTAGGCTTCTACATTCTCCTCTCTTTGTGCAGATCAGGACACTAAAAAGAGATGAGTTAACATAAACCTGAGTGGGCTGTTAACCTTTTTTTTCTTTCTTTGGGAAATGTAGATGCAATAACATTTCCAGCTGAAAGACCCATTCTAAGTTCCTAAGGTTTAAGAATGCAAATGAAGTATTCTGTCTTTTCTGTGCCTGGAGGTGTTATGTGAGAAAACAGAGGTTTCTAGGATTAGTTCCACAGATTTCCTTTATCATGTAAAATCTTAGACTGGTTGTACTGGCAAGAATAAAAGAAAAGCAATATATAAGATACCCAGAGAAAATGAATTCAACAACTCCTTTAGCAGTAACAATGAAAATTAGAGGCAACTAAAAAGTCAGGCTTTGAGATGAATTTTAGCCTTCCTCTTTTAAAGAAATTCTAGTTTTAATATTAGAACATTTTTTTAAACATACACTAGCAAAACATTGGTAATAGTTGAATGACACTAAATTTCCTTGGGTGAAACTGCTAAATTTATCACTCAGCTACCTGGCATTTTTCAAGAAGTTTATTTTTGCTTTACATTGTTATAGTAATAATGCTATAGTTAAAGATGCAAGTACAAACTTTAAAGTTTTTCTTTAAAAGCATAAGGCTAGAAGCTTCACATTTAAACTGTTGTACATATTGCTAAGGTTCTCATGAAAACTGGTCATTGGAATTATTTGGTTATGAAGTTGTAATTTTCTTTTTTTGCACTTCACATAAAATACTTTTATTTTATTTTATATCTTTACAATTTGGATATTAAAAATGAGTTGCTTTCATTTCTCCCTGATCCAATTATTTTTACTGTTTCATGAATACTAAAATTAATTGGTACTTTGGGATTGAAAACTAATATTTTTCCAGTACAGTTTTGGAATATATCTTGCAACAACTATGAGCAATTTTAGAGTTTAAGTAAAAAAACTTAAGATTCAATAATACTTCAATTAGCATGAGGGGATGTTAATGGAGATGCCTCATGACTCACCTTCCTGTTCGGTCCTCACAGTCCATTAATATTTACCGCCGGTAGTGAATAAGAATGTAAGCTGGGAAGCTGGCGAAAGACTTAGGATCTTTTGTTTAGTCCGTATATTAGATATTTAATTTTTAAACTTTAATTGGTCTGGAAAATTATCTGAATTATGAACTTTTTCTATTTCCTTTGAAAATATTTATGAATTTCTTTTAAAATTTACTACAAGTCTAAGTCCTTCCACACTACTTGCTTCATTTAGTGCTTTCTGGAACACATCAAGTTTTCAATACCACCACTGGATGGAAATCAGAGTCATCTGGTTTAAATAAAGCAGGCTCTACCTACAGTTGGGGTAGTCTTTTTTTGTTAGCACACTTAATTGCTGTGCTGTAGGATAGCCTACATTATAAGCTTATTTCAAATACTGAATGGAATGCTAAAAAAAGGAGAGATCATGATTTCCAATTAATTGCCTTGAGCAACTGAGTAATTCTTCACACTACTCAGCACTAGTCTAACCCGCCAACCTGCTACTTTCCACCCTTTGTTTTGGTTATTAACAAGGATGTGATGAAATGAAAGTGACAATAAGACGTAGTGGAATGACCCAAGTAGAGATCAATGCAGCTCTAGGTGGGAAACACTTTTTTAAAGGGAGCAAAAGAGTGAGGGATGCAGTATTATTAACGTTATAACAACATTTATTTGTTTACTTACTTATTTAGTACTATATACAAGGCACTGTATTAAGGCTCACTTTATCCTAAAAACCATTTTATAGGTAAACATTCAATCATCAGGTTCTAGCTTGTTTACAAAGTCAGAAAGTCTTCAATTTATTCTAGAACCTCACAGTAATATATAATATGACATTTCAGTTTTAACAGGCTTTTTTATATCACTTTTTCCCTCAAAAATAAAATAGGGCTAAGAAACCAGCAGGACATAAATAATCATCCCTATGTAATGTGTCAATAAAATGAGGATCTAAGGGATGAAATCAATGCCCATGGTCACTAAACAGATTAAGGTGACAGAAACAAGACTAAGACCCAAACCAGGGTTTTTACCTGTGACTCTGACATTTTCGATGCCCATCTCACATGCTCATGATCAGGTTCGGGTGGCCGGTGCTTATTCAAAAGTCAGAGCCTGTGTGCTGACTACTGGGAAGTGATCATATATCAGGTTTGCCTGACACAGTCGCAGACACCCTACTACCCCAACAGCCCACTCTCGGAGGCATGGTTTGGAAAGGCCTGCTTTCTGCATACAAGGGCTTATAGTCTAGTAGAACAAACAGTACATCCTGACAATAGAAACCATACAGGTACAAAGTAGTAAATGGACTAAAAGAGGTTAAACAAAACAAAACAAAACAAAAAAATCCAAGGCACTTAGTGTAACCAGAGTCCAATATGGGAATCAAGGAAGGATTCACAGAAAGGGCAGCATTTGAGGGGAAAAAGGCAACTAGAATTTGGAAAGGTACCATGGGAAAACAAACACTTCAGTATACAGGAAAACACTTCTCTGTAAACGGTTCAATGATCATCAGAGAATGAAGATGAGGCTAGTGCAACCACGGCTCAGCCAAAAGGGTCTCCTCTCTTTCTTTGAAGTCTGACAACAACCAGATCTCCATACTTCTTTGGCATCCTACTGAACACTTAGTCATGCATTCATTCTACAAACACCTACCAAGTACCCACTCTGTGTCCAGCACAGTCGTAGGTCCAGGAATTCAATGACAGACCAGGCATAGATGTACCACTGACCTCTCTTAGTTGCCAAACCACCCAGGAAGACACAATACAACAAGCAATTAAAATCACAATAAAGCAGGGGTACTCCCACACAGCAAGTGTGCAGTAGTCTGGGAAACTCAGGATGGTAAGAGGAATAAAGCAAATCCGGGAGGAAACTTTGTTACACAGCCTTTTGAAGTTCTGAAGTTATGACTGACACCCCCTACCCTCATTTCCCATGTCACTTAAGTCATACAAAACAACTGTCAGAGAAGATTTTAAATTAAATTATTGTATAAAAGAAAGGCAGTAACTAGGAGCAGTAGAGTGTAATGGTTAAGAGCCAGGGACAGTGGCACTTGCCTGAACTCCAAATCCACCATCAACTAATTACCTAACCACTCTGTGCCTCAGTTTCTATACCTGCAAGGGTTACATGAATATATATAAATCACGGAGCACAGAGGGACCCATAGTAGACTGTTACAAAAGTTCGAAGGAATTCAGAAATCACAGTAGCACAACAGGTGGCTGGTGAGGACTCTCGCCTGCCCTGCTGGGTGCAGATACTTAACACATCTCAGGAGCCTTGTTCCTGAAATGATAATACTGCTACTGGCCTCTTCGCCGTAAGTAACTCCGACCCTTCCTGAAGAAGCGAAACCTGTGTCTTCCCCACACCTTTAATCTCTTCCTCTCAACTGGTTTCTTCCTCGCAGCCTAAAACCCTACTTGCTTGCAAACTTGCTCACCCCTCCATCAGGTGGCTAAGGAGCAGTAAGTGCCCTTCCAAGGAAAGAGCAGGACACCGTTCTCCAAAAGGGAAGACGTTGCACAGACAAAACTTAATATGTCTACCACGGCACAGCAGCCTGGTATCCCCTGGCAACACAAGTTACAGAGAAGATAAACACAGACAGTGTTGAAAGACAAACAGAAATGAAATTATCACGAATGCCAGCTTGAGGAATACAGGCTCTCTAGACAACAGTAGGCCGCTGAAGAACTCGGAAGTACTTCAGGAAGGCCACTGTGGGAGCCCTGCTGAGGAGGCTCCAAGATGAAGAGACCGGCGGTCCAGGTAAAAAGGAGCAGCAGGTAACACAACAGCTCTGGGAATTCCGTAGAGAGAAAAGAGGTGAGGAGAGCGGCAATGACACTAATAGTAGACCGGGCAATGGATTCAGGGAGAGTGAATAAACTAGGAAGTGTAAGGGAGAGGAGTAGTCAAAGACTGCTGTGAGGTTTTTTGGACCAGAAAACTTAACTGAAATAGAAAACAAAAGGGCAGGTTTGCTTTCATTTTGCACATAAGTGACTTGTTAGCAGGACAACCAGGAGGAAACTTCTACAGGAAAGCTTCTTACATGGACCTGGAAATGTCTTCAGTAAAATCAGAGGCCAAACCAATAGCTACAATTTCTTGGGATAAACCACTCTGCACTTGAAACCTTAAGAAGTTTATGAAACACATTTACCTGAATAACCACTATTCATGTGCTGCAAAGGACTTCTGACAGATTTTAAATACTTTACTCACACAATTACCACCTTGAACACTTCACTTCCAAAACAAAGAAGGTGTTCTGGAGCACTATGTTCATGTTCTAAGTCTCTGTGGCGAGGATGCTATTCAGCTCTGAAGGCTCAATTTTCACAGTGCTGTTACACAACTTGACCAAAAACTCCAACTCTGACATCAGCATGTTATTTAATTACAAATGCACTTCAAAAGTCTTTTTTGAATTTTTGGCTTCCATATCTACATTAGAAGTTGAATAGAGAATATTTGAAATCAACAGAACATACAAACGTTTATCAAGGATGACATCCGTGATCGGGGACGACACGCCAGGGCATCTTCGGAGAACACTAAGGCCTGCCCCAAACGACAGTCAGATGACCTTGCTCTGACAACGTGAGAGAATCAGCCCAAGTAATTTTCAACTATCAGAAGAGGAGGCTACACTCCAGTTAAGATCTACTAAAAAACAAAGGCCAACACCTTATGAAATGCAACTAATTTGAAATATATTCTTCTTCTTTAGGTTACCTATAATGGAGCCCTAAAGAGATTCAGACCTTTCCCAATATGGTTTTCCAACTTAAAAAAAATTTTCACTTAACAATATATAAATTGATTTCAAGAGTTTTTTTGATCAGAGGACAGCACAGAAATGATGTTAGGCTAGAAAAGCATGATGGGTTTATGGGTTCCAAATAACAACCTTACAGTATTGGGAAACAAAAAATTATAATCATTGTTGACACTACTGTGTCAACATACTCATCTGTATTTTACAGATGAGTATATAAATACTCATTTAAAACATATTCATCTGTAAATTTCTAAGTAAAATAGAAAATAGTTCTTTCAAATAATTTAAGTGTCTATTGCAACAACTTGGGATGATGTCACAGGCCACCCAGAGATGACATACAATATATCACCCTGCCCTTGGGATCAGCTTCATGAAAATGAACAGACTAAAAATAGCATTAATTCTTGTGTTGGCCTAAAAACCTCTTCTAGCATTTATTTCACAGATCTTATTTGACTTTTTTTCCCAAAAATTCCTCTTTCCCACGTTGTCTCAACATGCTAAGACGTAACTGATTCTCTCTAACATGCTTACTCTCTTTCTCCAAAGTTTTCACCACAGAAGAGAATACGTAATCCAAATTTAAACATTAACAATCAACAGGTATGAATTTATTAAACATTCAGAGTGTGGGGTATTTTTAAACGTCTGGTGCTTCAACTCTATATCCATGAGGGTGCCAAATCCAACACCACCCGATCTGGGAGTGGGGATCTGATGAGGGAATGGGGCCCTGATTCTTCTAGAGCCTAATTTAAATCTTTTGGGAAAACTGAAAATTTTATAAATCTAACATTAATTTTACAGAATCCTTATTTTACATATATCTTTTCAATGCAAGTAATTCTCAATTATCCACAGAAAATTTTAAATTCTGAGAATAATTCCTACCCAGCATTTTGGAATTCATTGTCCACACTCAATTGACAAGCATTAAAGAGAACATAAATCTAATGTTACTGAATATGATTACTAGGCCTATACATTTAAATTACACATTATCTCAAATTACTTCTATATTACCCAAAATTTTACTTTCCGTATTACTAAACACTCTCCATCCATTTGCAGAAATAAACATACCATGTGCTTTTTTATTCACGTTGCCCAAAGTCTCTTTCTAGTGGCCATAAGTACATGTGTGCTTAAAAACAAGATAGTGAAATGTGTAGTAAACTAAATGTATTTGTACAGATGTCTAGTTATTTCCAACACCATACCCAGATCATATAGTCGATTTCATTCAACTAAAAAGGGACATTTTTAAATAGTAATAATAGTTCACATGTTAAATTATATAAAATTCTAATTGTAGCATAAATATTATTATTTATTATATAATTATTATCTGACCCTTTACAGAAAAGTTTGCCAAATGCTGGTCTATATGATAAAAGGGTTTAAAATTCTAGTCATAACCATGAGCATCAGCTGAATAACCATGGCAGAGCTGCCTTACAAGTAATTTCTGTATTTATAAACATCTTCCTACCTAAGAGGATCAGTCTTTATCCTTTAATATTAACAGACACCATGGGTGGCTCCAAAATAAAGCTAGACAATCCACCCCTTATTTATTTGCTCGTTAAACAAATATATATGAGCCAGATGCTGTTCTAGGCACTGAGGAAATAGTAATGATATAAAAACCCTCCTGTGGTTGTATAGGTTGTACTCCAGTGGGAAAGATAAACAAAATAAATATATATTAGGCAGCATTAAGAACTTTAGAGAAAAATAAACTAGGAAATGGGAATTGAGAGTGTGAGGTGGTAGAAGATGGTAACCTGCAATTTTAAATAGGACAGTCAGGGGAGCGCCTTTGAGAAAATACCTTGAATAACAACCCATATAAGGTTTATCTGGAGGTGTGGTGTTATAGGCAGAGAAAGTAGCAAGTGAAAAGGCCCTGCGGCTGTAAGCCTATCTTACCTCAAAGAAAAGCTAAAACAGTGAGAAAGACAGAAAAATAATTACATCAGAAGGAGGGGACAGGATCTTAAAGGACTTCACTCTCACTGCGAGAAGCTATTAAAGGTATTTTGTTGTTTGGATTTAATGGAGAAATGCTCCAGTATCTGACTTACATGTCGAGGACCACTGTCGGCGTTTGAGAACAACACTAGAGGGAGGAAGGGTGGGGAAGGTTGCAGACCAACTAGAAAGCTAGGGTGGGGATGCAGATGAGAGGTTAGGCCTCTAGAATAAATAGTAATGCCCGGGAGTGGTGAGGAGTGTCAGCTTCTAAATTTATCTGAAGGCAGAGCCAAGGAAAAAATTCCCCTTCCTTTAATGTCCTTTCCCCTTTTGTGTCTCCATTCTCTTCCTCTATCATCATCTCTCGCTACTACCTACCTTCAAGGCCTGATTCAATGCCACCTTCCCCGAGACTTTCCTAGACATTCCTCCCCCATCAAAAGCGCTCCCTTCAGCATCTGACTTCCCCACAAAGCCGTCTCCTCCCTGTTGCGTCTCCTCCCAGTAAACTTCAGCAGGCAGGTGAGCCTGCCTCATCTTTGTATTTCACCAGTATCTGCCACATCAAAAGATATACACCAAACAATCAGATTAGGTAAGTTCTAAGTTCCTCGTGGCTCAGAAAGTTCATGATTTCCTTCTATATGTGTACTTTTTAACTCTGATGATGTCACAATTACAAAACAGCTTTTAGGCACATAGAGTTTTTATGATATGAGTAACTAGGGAGGAGACCAATATTACATAAATACAAAATACTCCTTTAGTAAACCTTTCATACACACACACATATATACACACACACCTCTTCATATGAAGTTTGACCATTTTCTCTCTGGTTATACCCAACCCCCAACTCACCAGAATTAACCACTACTTTCACGCAACACCTACGCTAGATATACTTTGACTGGTGCAGTTATCATACTGCCCTACAGTTATGTGGTGTAACAGACATTTTGTGACAGAGTTAGCCACAAAAAAGCCAGCTCATGCCACAGCATAAGACCCCACCACTGCAGCCCTTCCAAACGATGTGATACTGCCCCAGAACACAGATGACTGTAACAAAAAAGCAGCTAACCCAAACTAGATCTATTGTAGGTCCTTTCCTAGGAATGGAGACAAAGAGAAAGAAGAGGCTTTCCTCTTTGCAGGACGCCAGGCCGAAAACACAGAAGCTCAGGGACTCTGACTTGGCATGTTCCCAAGGCTATGGGTGCACCAGAGGCTCACAGTAAGATTTTAAAGAATGAAGCATAAACACAGAGAGAAAGACCCAACAAGCTGGCGAGTCTCTGTTTCCAAATACTTTCTGCAAGACCACCTATCTTCTCCCTCCTGGATTCCTCAAAACACCCATGTTTAATGTGCAGATAGTTCTGGCTGCCCATTAACATCATTATAGCAAGTCACAGCCCTGACAATGGTTCCCTAATAAGTAAGAGTTAATCCTTTAAGCTCTGGGTTTTTTAAATTTTCAAGTGAATATTAGTAACTTTCCTTTCAGTCCCCAAATCCAATACAAGCTACAGTCATAAGAGGAATCAAAATCCAATACCCATAAGCAAGATTCCTGGAAAAGCAAGTCCTGTGCCCTACTTTATTTTTTAATTAAATTCCTCAATGTCTAGTATAACGAGAAAGGAAGACTTCAATAAATATCTGATAAAGTAAAAAATGCTAACACATGAAATATCCTTACTCTCCCCGACTCCCAACACATGCCCCACCAACATTTTTAGACAGAAATTCTTCTAAAAGAGTTTTTTCCAATTTTGGATTTGCCACTCTCTCAGGTCTGCCCCATTCTGTAAGTCAACTAAATCCTCAGGCTAGCTATCCTCATGGTCACAGTATGGCTGCCAGCAGCACCAAGCCCTCTCATTTCAGGAAAGATGCAGCACTGGGGCAAGGGAAAGAGAAGGGAGAGGAAGGCTTGATCACCAAGCCCCTGTCCCTGCACCTACCCTTTCCCCTTTCTCTTAAGAATGAGAAAGCTTCTCTCCCAAGAATCCCAAAAACAGCTTCTCATCATGTTTCACTGGCACAAACTGTCTTATGCCATCGTTGATTCACCCCTGAATCAATAATTATCAGGGTACTGATAAGACGATCATAACTGACTAAAATGAATCACCCATGGTGGAAGGGATGCTGGGAAGGCAAACTGTCCACTGGGTATGACAGTGAGTGTGCACACATGCACGCCTGCCATAAAAAAGCATTCACTTAAGCATATTTGTGCGGTATAACCTTAGCCTGCTAACGAGACAGAATGCTAAAGAAGCCTATCAGTATTTAACACTGGCAGGAACATATCAAAGGAGACATAATTTACATTGGCCACCTTAAACTGACTGGAATACCTCAATTATGTATCAACAAATATTCTCTTTGAATCCATACCTACCTCCTAACTGTTCTTAGCACTTGAAGGGTCAAAGGTCCCCATGGGCTGTCATACTGGAATGTTTTTAAGACCAAATAATCCAGATTTAGGGAAATTAACCATTGTGAGAAGAGGAATGATTCTTAATACTAGATTAACTAATCTAACAGTAAGGGTGGGTTTGGGGTTTGCTGAAAAGTAGATGATCTGCAAAGTGTAAATTAGAAGACAGCTCTATTTGCACAGAGAGATGCAGTAAGGGACAGTAGAAGAAAATTAAGGATGAGGACTTCTACAGGTGGACTGGCACACGAGACTTAACCTTCTTCTAGGGCACTGTTTCTTGTCATATTTAGCATATAGTTTAAATTTTTCTACTCCTGTTATCATAACTGCTTTTAATAACATAATTCTTCAGTCTGACATGCCTGCTTTCTACAGTGATATATAAGTACATCGCTTTATGTCACTACATACTTAAAATTCCCCTAGCAGCTCCCTAATGCAGTTTAGATTACAATCCCAGCTTCTTACAATGGCCCGAGCTGATCTGCCCTGAGCCTATCTTTCCAAACCCATCCTATACCACATGCCTCTTCATTCATTATTTTCTTGCCACACCAGCTTTCTTCTCAACCCAACATGCTAATCTCCTTCCTTCCTCAGAACACTTATGTCTGCTCTTCCTTCTGCCTGGAGTGGGCTTACCCTAGATCTTCACATGTTAGCTGCTCCTTCTCATCTTGCAAGTTATTTCAGTTCAAAATGTCACAACCTTCTCTGCACCCCACCACCACACACACATCTACATCCAATCCCACTTCACCCACCCCCCCAACTCACACAAACGCACACATACACCCTGAGCTATGACCCTTCTACAAATGACTGTCTTTGGGTCAGACACTAACCCGCGAGAATCCCAGGATCACATGATAAGGAAGGCTGGGTAATTTAAGTAATAGGAACTGCATGCAACAAGGCAAAGAGAAGCAAAAATATAAGTAGCCAGTATTAGAGACCTAACCGAGCTGAAAACACAGAAATGATTAACAAGCCAAGCCTTGAATCATGATCTCTGTTTCCTAAAAGATTATTAGAGCATTTTGGGTCAAGATAGTAAATTATTACTCCAATTCAAATACTAGCTAGAGTTTTTAGACTTCTTTCTAGTAAAATACAAATATCAACTGTTTCTCTTAGTCCTTAAAAACACAGCAAGCATAAAAGTATGACATAGAAGTCACTTTGAAAACAACAACAAATGTTGGCACGGTTGTGGAGAAAGGGGAACCCTACTACACTGCAGGTGGGAATGTAAATTAGTTCAACCACTGTGGAAAGCACCATGGAGGTTCCTCAAAAAGCTCAAAATAGAAATACCATTTGACCCAGGAATCCCACTCCTAGGAATTTACCCTAAGAATGCAGCAGCCCAGTTTGAAAAATACATATGCACCCCTATGTTTATCACAGCATTATTTACAACAGCCAAGAATTGGAAGCAACTTAAGTGTCCATCAGTAGATGAATGGATAAAGAAGATGTGGTATATACACAATGGAATATTATTCAGCCATCAGAAGAAAACAAATCCCACCATTTGCAACAACATGGATGGAGCTAGAGGGTATTATGCTCAGTGAAATAAGCCAGGTGGAGAAAGACAAGTACCAAATGATTTCACTCATATGTGGAGTATAAGAACAAAGAAAAAAACAGAAGGAGCAAAACAGCAGCAGAATCACAGAACCCAAGAATGGACTAACGGTTATCAAAGGGAAAGGGACTGGGGAGGATGGGTGGGAAGGGAGGGATAATGGGGGGGATAAAGGGGGCAGTATGATTAGCATGCATAATGAGGGGGGGCATGGGGAGGGCTGTACAACACAGAGAAGACAAATAGCATCTTACTACCCTGATGGACAGAGATTGTAATGGAGGTATATGGGGGGGACTTGGTGACGGGGGGAGTCTAGTAAACATAATGTTCCTCATGTAATTGTAGATTAATGATAGCAAAAAAAAAAAAAAAGTCACTTTGAGCATCTCTAAGACACTGCATCCTTAAGATATTATTCATCAATATTTCTTATCGGTATATAAATTATACTTATTAATAATATGAAAGTCATTTACAGAAGCAATAATTATTTCTTTAGGGTACTTCAAGGTACAAATATTTAACTTTATTATTATTATATAATATTCATATAATATAAAAGCATATAAACAAAATTTTAAGTGAATAGTGAAAAAATGTAGTTAAATCTTATATCTAAAATGTTTTAGTAAATAGGTATTAAAACAGAATTCAAAAAAAGAAAAACATTGTAGAAAACAGTAATTCTATATTTGAAAAAATAAAAAACAACACCATAGCCCAGGAGATGCTGCCTGAACCTCCCATCCTTCTAAATTTGGGGTGTCCTAGGCGAGTCTGTCAGCAATCAAAGCCAGTGCTGAAACACACCTATAGCAGCCCACTTTCAAAATTCTTAAAAGCCCATTTGGGGTTTGTCAGTGGGAGGTAAATTAAAGCCTTATGTATTGGGAAGCAAATAATTTGAAAAATGCACAGGGGCCATGAATCCTTAGGTTATCCAGCATCAAAATGACTATAAAAGTTTTGTGTAGTTTAGCTAAATCTAAATTTTCTATTTCTCAACTATTTTCTAAGAATGTGTAAGAAGTGCAAAACTTGGCCCTCAAGCTTAAAATGTTGCTTATCAACTGTATATAAAACTATTAATTTACATAAGCATCTTTTCTACTTTTTAAGTTGAAATAAAATCAACACAGCCAAGTCACTGAATAGCACAGCTATTCTGAATCAAATTAAATAACTGAATGATTTTCTGGCAGCAAAAATACATTACTGCAGAAAATACTTATCAGCTATTCTTAAGTGGAAAAAAAAAACCTGAATTAAACTGAAGCCTGGTAATATTAAGAAACTAATCTGAGAAATGTTCCTACAAATCCTAACCACTTCTAAAACAGAATTCTAGCTCTAATATACAGATCTATTCAAGTAGTAAAAAAAAGAAACTTTTCTTTTACGTTAGCGATTAGCAAAAAATAAGTAAAAGAAACTTCACAGTTGAGTTTGTAAAGACACTTTATATAAAGAGATTATTTAGTACTATGCTCAAAATTTCAGTAACTAAATCAAAATGTAATCAGTATGATGGAAATATTTTCTTTGGTCTTTCTTAGTTCTGAGAATGTCCAAAGTCTTGAGTTATTTTTACATGCTCTTCTTGAACTGATCTCTTTATCCTTACATTTTGTATCTTAAAATGGTTTGTAAATGGTAAAAACAGAAATAACCAATTTTCTTTTTCAACAGGGGGCCCATGCAAGGCTTCCTTTGCCAAGATTCAAATAGATACTCCCTTCTCAACACATGAATATTGTAAAAGAATACCATCTTGAAGTTCACGTGTAGATTTTCTTCACTTTTTCTTAACTAAAAAGAACTTAACTAAGGTATTTACTAAATAAATAATAGATTTAAGACACAGAAAAATACTTCGTTGCCTTATCTGACCCTAATCCTACCAGACTACCACTAAAACTAGTTAAACATTCATTATACAAGAGGCAATTTGCCAGTAACTGAAAAAAGCCTACAAAATTAACAAATGAATACTATTCTGACAGTAGAAAGCTGGCAATGGTTATGGAAGCTTTAGCCTTCTTAAACCACCATCAGAACTGGGACGATTAATCAACATTTTAACACTTCCCATCTGTACAAGTGCTCAAGGTAGTGCTTACTGTCACTTGGCAAGTTGCTTAGCATTGCAAAATCTGATAATTCACATCTTACTGAATTTTTACTGACTTGGAAGAAAATAAAACACCAATTAAAAGCAGATGTCACCTTCGATTCTAACTGGCTGACAAACTTCTAATTTTTTTACCCAATACCTAGACTGAGCACATGTAGATGACAGTTTAGACAGTTAAATATTCAAAGTCACTGATATCCCCCACAAATTTGCAAGTGATTTTCCAGAACCTAATCCCATGGGGCTTTTATCTGGCAAGCATCCAAAAAGAATAGTTTCAAGTAGTCACCCAGAAGGTAAATTTATTGTTACATTTTTGCAAAGGCTACAAATACTGATCAGAACATTATTAATATTCTCAAGATTAACATCTTTATCTTCATACACATAAAAATTTTTCCGAAAATCATGTTTGCTCCTCTATGAAACTATAGCTAATAAAAAAAACCTAATATAAAGATTTAATAAACTGTGTTTAACATGCTTTCATGTTTAAATGACCCAAGAGCTAAATCACATCCAACTGAATTTACCATAAAATAATCACAGTCTGACTTGAGTGCTGATTTTTTCAATGTCTTTCAATACCGTACTGTTAGTCGTTAAGTTCACTCACTTTTGAGTCTAACCATGAATCCTAAACAAAACTTAAATTCAATGCTTTGAAAAGCACCACAAAAATAAATTAGGTAAACAGACAGTGAATGATCATACAAAAACATACAACTGGCAACACTGATATCTACTTTTTTGCAACCCAAAATACATATGAACATAAACTTAAAATACAGAAATAATTACAACATTTTTAATCTTCTAAAGATAGCTAGGCTAGTATTTCCTAGTGCTACTCACTCTATGCATGTATTAACTTATAATAAAACCCTGAGTTCTAATAACATATCAAGTTTTTCTACAAAAAGAAAACTTCTGGATTTTCCCAAATACTCTAATTTCAAAGACAACAGTAACACGCCCTGTCCCTATGTCCAGGAACACTGACCACAGCTCCACACATCATCCTTTAATGATCAACACAAGCTTTCAAAAGCCAGAACAAGCTGGTACCACTCAGGCAAAGAGGGGAAAATGAATCCCAGAAGGAATCACCACAGAGATCCCAATCACAATAATGGGGTCCCTAGGAGCTGTAAAGCTGATTGAGCCCTTTGCTTCTGGGTACTCACTGTATAACAACCAGACTTGGCTTAACAGTTAGAAGGAGTAAAGAAGCCAGGCTGATCCTCTATAGATCGCTTCTGAGGTCTAACAGAGTATTTTCACTTTAACAGAAAGTCCGCTGTGAAAGAAGAATTTGGGGAAGATGAAAAGGAAAGGTGGTCACACAAAGGGGATTTACAGGGATATCCTACCTGTCACAACTTTTGTAGGCCCCATCTTTGCATTTTCATCCTGCCTTTTCATGTACTGGTAATCAGAGATGCACTGGTACCTTCAGAACCAACTGAAAGGCCTGGCAGGTATTTGGCTTTCGATTCTTCTACTCTGTTTATTCCCAATATATATTCATCAGGCTTAGAAACAACTCTTGAACAAGGGCAACCACTTAGCAATCAAATGTAAATTACTGACATGTGCTGAAACCTGGATTTGCCACCGCTAATGAGCACATTAAAGGAAAACTGCTCATAGATGACCGCAACCTTCTTAGTGAACCCTGTGTGCACGGCTAGCCGCAGTTCAACATCAATTAGAAGAGCTGGCTGCAAAACAGCAACACAGCAGCCCTGTCACCACTTTTAATACCTCACAGACCAAAAAGTTAACACAAACGTGACATTTTTACACTTCATCAACTAAAAATATTGTGCAAAACAGTATTTGGTCAAGATTTGTGAAATGTGTTTAAAAGCTGCCATTATTTCAAACAGTTTCTTAAGAGTGAAAAGAAGATCTCTGGTTGTTTAAAGAAAAAAAAAAGGTACTAATCCATTTGTTTATTCATTAATTCAGTCAACAAATTTGGACCTAGTGATCTAAAGTTCACCATGACTTGGCAACACTGGAAAGTTTAGAAGCTTATCATGAAAAAAATTTTAAATCATATGAACTAATGATTTAGATCACAAAATATCTGGTTTATATAAGCACTTACTGGGGCACAAAATATTAGTCTATACACCATAATCTGCAATTTACAGTGGAAAAATCTAAAATGACATGAACAGATGTCTATTATCTGTTATTAACTTTTAAAATAAATTACATTCCTAATTAAGTTTTAAAATTTTTAAATGAAAATTTATAAATGTGGCAACAGAATGAATTAAAGGTATCATTAATGTATTAATTTACTATTTTAATTATTGTGCGACAATTATTTTTCCTAAGAATACTGTAATACAAGTAAGCACTCATCATATTAACATGTTTGAATAAAATTTTATCTTTCTCTGATGACATAAAAAGAATACCATATTCTTAAAGTCCCTAAGAAATTAACCACAATAAATACTGTACAACACATTAAAAATCAGGTTATTTTTCTCTTTATGCTTTTTAGCTAAATTTAACTTTTCCATATAATGGTATGCAGTTAAACTCTTAGCTTTTTAGAACCTTCAGGGCCTGGAAAAAAGAATAGACTTCAATCAAAAGAACTGATCACCCACCAGTATGTGATTAGGAAAACCATTTTATTTTTGACTCAGTTTCTTCATCTATAGAGGGAATTATACCACCGAGTATATAGAGATTGAAAAAAAAGCACACTTGGAATTGTTTTTCACACTATTTGGCAATCCCCCAATGACAGAATCATTAGCTCACTAGGAACCCAAGCCCTCATCATTCCCCATCAGAGACCCATGTAACAATGTCTTCTCTCCTGTTCAGAAGTAGACCTGCCTATGCCTCAGGAATCCGGGGGCTTTGACATGCTTTTACCTTGAAGAAAATTTATACTTATCCAAGAAATGTCCTCAGAGGATAAAAACATGTGCTACCTTTTACAAGATATGTTCTTCATTAGTGGTTACTTTTTAGCACCTCAGACACCTGTTTAATCTTCTATCTCCCCTTACTCCTTATTTGGTACCTTTCAATATCTGTAGTTCACCACCCCCATTGCTGTTCTTAACCTCTACCAAATTCTGTTACTGCTACTAAGACCGTCGTTACACCCCAGTCACTAAAACTATACCAGCCGAGGCATCTGAGAAGTGAGTCCTCCAGCATGAGTATTTTTGGTTGCTGATACAATTGCCACATGCTGACTCAACCAGAACCACCGCGTTACAGACTCCACCACAAACCACAATTAGTACTTTCCACCATTCTCTTTCTTCTTTTATATGCTTCTCTTCTTATTCCACCTGCTTCCTTTTCCAACTTCTAGCTGTTAGGGGAAAAAGCTGAACTTCTCAGACAACTCTTTATATAGGCCCTTATAGGCCTGGAAAATGTTCTACAAGCTAAAGACACTTAACAAATTACAATTATAAAATTATAACAGATTATAAAAGTATAGTCTTCCAGGGAAAAAATAATGATGGGTGAAAAAAAGAAGAGTTGAAAACACTTAAGGTTTTATTTTGTTTTGCTCCACAAGTTGTACAATCTCTTCTTCAGAAGTAGCACAGCCCAAGTTAGGAATACAGGCAATGCCTATGTTCCAATCTTTGCCCTGGGACGAATAGCTGTGTGACCTTGAACAACTTGGTTAAACCCTCCATTTAAAGTTAACAATCAGAATGAACAGTTTTATGACAAATAAATTAGTAAGAGTGGAACTGTTGTACATTTTTGCAAATCTCTAACATCTGGCTTAATAGAAGACAGCTGGATTCTCCTATCTGGTTCTGCATTCAATCTGTTATTACATACTTCATGTAGCTGCTGCAAAACTCTACTGCACAGTCATAAGAGAATGAGAGGGGAAAAAATTATTATTCGAGTCTCTGAAAGGGTCTCAAAGACCCCCGGGAGCCAATGCTGCGCTGCGCTACCAAATCGAGTCTTCTTCACAGCACTCATCATGGGCCAGCTTTGTTCATTCGTTTATCATCTACCTTCTTATACTAGAAAATAAACCCATGAGAACTGATTTTTGTCATTTGCCCTGAATTTATCTAGTATCTAGGAAAGTGTCTGGTGCTCACACTCTTGCCAGAAGGCATGACATAAACATGTTAATGTAAATGATACAATGATTTCTTTTCCATTTTTATAACCTATTGGATAGTAATCCACATAGATTCTCTCCCTTTGCTAGAGTTCAACTGTTTGGTTCCTTGCAATTAAAAAATATATACACCAACCGTGGAAGCTTCTCATCCTACTGTACTGCATCATTCTTCCAAACTGTGCCAAGTGTTAATGGATATTCTGTGAGGGCAGGGGATTAACAATCTAATACAGTAATATGACAAAGTAAGGACTTATTCTATTACAAACAAAATGCAAAATGAATCAAAATGTGATTATTTCTTTTGTCAATTAATCTGGCCCGGTGAGACTTTTTGTCTACTTTAATCCAAGCACATAAAAACATAGCAAGGAAAAGCTCTTTGAGAAATTCAGCTCTATGTCATAGGATAATCTTAGTAGAAATAGCTTATTATCATGGAACATAAAGCATAAATACTTTAACGTCACACCTGGAATAAGGACAGTTATTCCTTACCACTCTAGATTGAGCCCCTTGAGCAGGTGTATATTTTTTTATAAGTGACATTGCCAGGAAGGAGTTTCTTTTTATATCGCTTCCTCTAGCCTAATAACCAGTTTGTATACATGGGAAGGGTACTTCTTAGTAACTTTTAATGATGGCCATGCTTGAGCCAAGATGTCATAAACCAAGATGAGCTGGAAAAAGTTAATGTTCTTAGACTGTATACTGTGTCTATTCTATTAATATTAATGGATAAAGACAAAACATTCTTCTTTTTCCTGGTCATGAAAATGTCACATTTAAGTGATAAGAGTAAAAGCAGACATTTTGGTAAGAGGGGAACATTTCAAAGACAGTGGCTGAAATCCCCTCATACTAGATGTGAAGAAGAGTTTTAATATCTCATAGGTTTATTATATTCTCCAAGATAATCAAGTTTTAATGCTGAACCCATTATATACTCTATGCAAATCTGGCCTCCGAGAACATACCTCTTCTGGGCTTAATGTATTCCCTTTTACAGATTTTTTTTTTAATGAATAGTTTCTAACATAATCAAAAGCAGACAGAATGGTATAATAAATCCCCAGTTATTCATCACCCAGATTCAAAAATTATTTTAAAATTGACTTTAAATTTGCATTTCATCAGTAGTGTGATCACGTTAGCCTTCTAAATATTATGCCATTGTACAATTAATATCAAACACTGAGTTAATGCATGATACCCCAGTGAAATATACTAACATTTTATATATAATATGTAAATATATAATCAATTCTGTCTCTATAATCAACATATTTTATATAAATTGTAGCATTATAATCAAGCATCTCTAAGGGCTGTCATTATTAATCAAAACATTTCCTTATAAATAAAATATAATGGTTAAGAACGGTAACAATGTTTATCAAGTGAGTTCCTTATTTCTCTTAACACCTGTATTCAACAACCAACTAGAATGTGAAGGACTGAATAAAAAGCTTAGAAAATGTACACATGTGCACACATGCAGAGATACACAAAATATACCATAAGTATGCTGGGAAGTAACCCACACAAGAAAAGAATACTCTCTGCCTAGCAATTAGCATATTACATACTGTGCACCAATATGGTGCCTCAGAAACTCTACAACAATATCTTTAGATAAGGTCCAGTCCAAAAACAAAGCTCCAGAATCATCTCATTATTTCTCCCTTTTTCCATTTAAGAAATCATACACTTAAAAGTTTAATTTTATAATGTACTTGGTGCAATGAGAATCATTAACTACATGTAACATTCATAATTAACATTACTTCATTTAATCCAGTGAAAACCTCAATCTATTACCTTCACTAAAACATCTTTCCTACTGAATTCCAAGTTTAGGGGTTACTTTCAAATAAATGGATGAAAATAAATTTTAAGGGTTCAAAAAATTAGTACAAATTAAAAACAGCATAACAACATAAAAATACAGGGAGGCTTCTCAAAGTGTCCTTTCTACATTTATTTCCAGAATTCTAAATTTTAACTCGGCAACTTCTCCCACCTAACATATAGTTAATAAGCATGTCCTGAAAGCTTCTTGAGTTGCACAAAAGAATGAAAAAGCATGATTTCTACTTATGTATAATCAATTGATGATGGCACAAAATGTGGTGTACCCATACAATAGACTAATATTCAGACTTAAAAAGCAATGAAATTCTACATCTGCTACAAGGAATGAACCTTAAGGACATTATGCTAAGCAAAATAAACCAGACAGAATACTGTATGATTGCACTTACATGAGTTACCTAGAGTAAGCAAATTCAGAGACACAGCAGAACAAGCATTACCAAAAGGTGCAGGGGGCAGGGACAGGGAGTTACTCCTTACTGAGTAAGGAGTTTCAGCTGTGGATGATGAAAAAGTTCTGGAGATAATAGTAGTGATATTTGCATATTATAAATGTATGTAATGCCACATAATTGTACACTTTAAAACAGTGAAAAGGGTAAATTTGTTTAAAAAGCAAAAATTATGACATTTTCCCACAGAATTTATAACATATGCAGATGAAATACATATAACAACTATCACATAGAAAGGGAAAGAGAGGGAGGGTGGCTACACACTGCATAACTTCCACATTTCACCTGAAATGCATATTAACTCTAAGTAGACCATATAAAGTTAAATATGTACACTGTAATCCTTTGAAAAACCACTAAACATGTGAAAGACAGATTCAATAGATAAACTGAAATGAAATTCCAACAATTAAAATAACCCAAAGACAGTAAAAGAAAACAGAAGGAAATAAGATAGACAACCAGAAAACAAAAGGGTGGATTTAAATCCAGTCACACTCATAATTTATTAACTGTTAATAGATTGAACTGAAATTGCACAGTGGTAATGATTACTCTGTGAACATACTAAATATCCCTGAGTTATACTGTAAAAAAGGTGTTATGTGAGTTATTTCTCAATAAAGCTGTTATTAAAGAAAGTAAGCTAAGACAAAAGAAAAAAATAGACTGAACACTACAACTAAAAGGCACAGATTATTAGAAGGATGAAAAAAGAGTGATCCAACTACATGCTGGCTACAAGAACACTTCAATATACAGAAGCAGATGCAGAAATACATAGCGTGCAAATGGTAATAAGGAGAAGACACTTGAGAGTGGTTAGAGTCAAACATTAAACTGACCCAAGACCACGTCGCCATGAAGTAGCAGAGCACGAAGTTTAACTGATTCCAGACTGTGCTAATAACAAGGGGGCAGGAAGGAGAGAGCAGAAGAGGAAAGCTCAAGAACAAAACTTCAACTCTTTAGCTTCAAGCAAAAGGAAGAAAATCCCAGCCTCACCAAAGCCCAGTTTCTTAACCTGTCTATTGAAATCGCCCCTCCAAAACCCTAAATTTATTTGCCTTATCTACATCCTTTAAAAACTTCCTAAAAATAAAGAAAGATTTCTCCTTTTCAGGTATTCACTTTAACAGTATTTCTTCTCAACAACATCTTCAAACCCTTCAACAAATATTGTAGAACCTGAACTCAAATCTAGGATGCAGGACAAGACACATTTTCTCAAACATTTCAAACGATATTCTGTTATGACAATGGTTTTATAAAGTTTCATTCATAGTTTTTCATAAATTTTTTGAACATGACATATTTAAGAGTCACAATTAGGAATAAATTATAAAATTGTTGTCAAAAGGAAAGAGTCATCAAACTTTCTCTTCTAAATCCGGGGAGACTTGAGTAATTCAACACAAGAGTATCACAAAATAAAAGGCATCAATGACTCTATTCTATACTTCAACCAGCTCAAATTCTTTACTTATAAAGTCAGCAAATCCAAGTGAAGACCATTAGTTTCACTGGCATCCAAGATCACAAGATCAGAAAAACAAAAGAAATAATTGTTTTTAGACCTTAACAATGATACACCAATGGGAAGAAAATGGAGCAGAAAGAGAACAGCCTCCACCAACAGCTAAAATCGATGCCAGCCAAAGCTATCAACTAAAAAACAAAACAAAACAAAACACTAACAACCCAGTCTAGTTCCAGTTCATCTCAGGAGCATCTGGAACACTGTGGAGCACGGGATTTACAGTCAGACTTTTGTTAGAAACTGTACTCTCAATTACTAGCTGTGTGACATTGGGCAAGGCATTTATTTCTTTCTGAGATCTCTCTTCTACAAAACCAAAAATGATTAATAAAAATATATCATACCAACATCAGCACTCTCTGGAAGAGTCATACCAGAAGATGATCATCAAAAAACCTCAACAAAGATCCAGGCGCTGCTGCAGTTATAGCTGCATTCATCCCACCGGTTCCTGGACTTGCCATGGGAATGAAAAAGGAGATATCTAAGCTGGCCTGTGCATACAGTAAAACAACAAATGTGACTGGATCTATACTGTTGGAACTCATCCAAGAATTAGAAGTGCAAGTTGTAGCGCTCCAAAATCTTACAACTACAGACTATCTACTGTTAAAAGAACATATGGGATGTGAACAGTTCCCAGGAATGGGTTGTTTTAATTTGTCTGATTTCTCTCAGACTGTTCAAGTTCAGTTGGACAATATCCACCATGTCATAGATAAGTTTTCACAAATGCCTAGGGTGCCCAACTAGTTTTCTTGGTTTCACTGGAGATGGCTGGTAATTATAGGTATGCTTTGGTTATGTAACTGTATTCCTATTATGTTAATGTGTGTGCACAATTTAATTAGTAGTTTAAAACCTATATATGCTGAAGTTACTCTACAAGAAGATATGTCAAAGAAATAATCAATCTTCCCATGTTTTCTTCCGTCTGCTACTTCTATAGCTTTTCTTCTTCCTTCCTAATTACAACCCTTAAATAGAATTCATGCCTCATATCGAATTTACCCAGTATCATAATTCTTCCAAGTGGTTAAGATACCTCAAGACAAATGCTGGGCATAGAAGCCACAGGGCATAAATCTGCAAAGAAGTAAAAAGCTAACCTTTTCAAACAATATGGCTTCTCTCTCACTTACCAACTTTACATTTCCCTGTATGGCCCCGGAAGATGACTGGTTAGCCAGAGACAGGTAAGGTTCCTCAAGGGAGGAACAACCTAAGACAGGCACAGTCGCAGGGGGGCCATCAGGTGAGAAATTGGGGGATCAACAAGGCTTAGAACCTTACCCCCCCTGTTCTGAGAGAAATCTTCTGCATCCGTGGATGTTTTATTGCCCTTGTCTAGCTTGGATTAACACATAGTCTACAGGCACACACATCTACATTTGCTCTCTTACAACACTAAACTATGTTTTCTACCTTTATCTTGCATCTACCTACCACTTCAGCATTTTATTTAAAATAATAATAATAATAATAATAAGGGAGAAATGTGGGATTCACATATAAATCAAGTGTAAAAATCAAACGAATATTCATATTTGACCTGATTGTTTATAGTTCATTATGCATGATCAAAACCGAAAGTTTCTGTGATGACTACGCTTGTACTGTTCACCATGTAAGAACTTATTCACTATGTAAGAATTTATTCACCATGTAAGAACTTGTTCGTTATGCTTTAGAAGATTGGAGACTGACAAGAATTAGGCTTGGGGTGGATTAATGATTGTGCATTGAGCATTGAGTCCCCTATACAGAATTTTATTATTGTTAACAACCATTTGATCAATAAATATGAGAGATGCCCTCTCAAAAAAAAAAAAATATATATATATATATATATATAGGGTATATATATATATTTATCATAGATATATATATATCATAGATTGTCATGAAGATCAAATGAGAATGGTGCAAATGTGTGGAGGTGTTCCCTACCTATTTTTAACAGCCTGAGGAAGGGACGAAAAGTTCTGTCTTTTCTTCTCTAATAAACAAATAAAATCCTATTTTAGCAAGTAAGAGTTCCTATATTAACAAATCTATAGCAAAATTCTAGCAGACACACACACACACACACACACACACACTCACACACTCCACTGTTCTGCTCCTATTAGAATGCCCTCACTCTTTCCAACTAAGCCAACTATAATATTTTTTTAAACTGCTCTGTACTTAAGGTCAGCCAACAAAGGTCAAGTCCTGATTCTGTTACTTACTAACATAGGGTGATTGTTGGCAAGTCACTACAACTAAATCTAAACTTGTTAGACAGAGTTAATAATATCCAGCTTTAATGGTTACATGAATTAAAGGAAATTATGTAAGGCAAAGTATTTTGTAAACCACAGTATCATGCATATACATACATAGTAGTATAATTATATTATTAATTTCAACAGGAAAAAAATCTAAACTCACAAAATACACATGAAAACTATCAGATTTATTTCCCCAAAACACTGATTTGAACTACTTCATTTTCCTGAAAACTCTTCAAAATATCTCCCCATCTACTAAGGTAGTAATTATTAATACCTATGGTTGAGGTGATTTGCCTGGCAATGCCAGGCTTCGTGTTAAGTTCTTTATATGTGTTGTTTCTAATCTTGCAACGCTATATTTTATTCTCATTTTACAGATGAAAACCTTCAAGCTTTTTTCCAAATTTTGCTATTACAAACAACTTTACAATGAACATTTTTAAAAGTATACCTTTGTAGGTGAAATTCTTAAGAGTGGAATTGTTGAGTCAAAGAATAAATATTTTTTAAATTTTGATAGATACTAGCACATTTCTGGCTAAAAAAAAAAAAAAGGCTGAAGTAAGTCACAAACCCAAGAACAAGATGATTTTCCCATATTTTTTCCTACACTGGGTGTTACAGCTAATTTTAAAATTGGGGTTAATCAAATGGATAAAAACGTAACTTCAATATTTTTTTTAAATACTTTTCTCCTTTATCTTGCTAAAAAGTTTCTAACGGAAGATGATAAAAGAACAATCAAACCTCAAACGCTTGCAACAACAGTTCTCTTCTATATCGTCGATGCTGAACATTCTCGATATAACTCTCTATAAGCATATGCAATGCTTATCTTTTAAATACATGGATAAGACCCAAACCATGAAACACAAATAAATAAATCTAATAGGTAAATTTCTTATAAAGCTCATTACTGTACCTTACAATTCTGTGGTACATTAAAATATGAGATAATATGAAAATAAAACAATATTGTGATCTTTAAACCAATATCCCCTTTTTCCAGGAGCAGGTCGTTTCACTTTCCAAAGCTCTTTCATAAATTTTAACAGTATTTCTTTTCTTAATCCTAATAGTCCTCATAGCTTCCCACCACTGTTCCTTTACTTCTCAGAATACAAAGAGACCTGAGGAAAATACAGAGTGAAAAACAATTTGGAAATAAAATGTTTGCTCAGCACATTAAAATTACTGAAAATTGCTATTCCATATGAGGGTTATTTGTAGCTTTGTTTTTTCCATGAATTATTTGAGAAAAACAAATATGATTTTGTTCAAATCATGTGCAGTAGTGACTCTATGTAATCTGATCCCACTTCATGTAAATTAAGCATAAAGAATAGTCTCTTGTAATGTACATTGTCTAAAGCAAAAAATAGCATAAATTCAGAAAAAATTCAAGAAATTTTATTCACAGCTATTAACCAAAAAACAATAATGTATCAGATGATAAAGCACAAATAGTTTTTCTATAAACAAAATAAGTATGGTCTTTGAACAGCAATTAAAAAAAATTAATTAATGGAAAAAAAAATCTCCCCACTTGATTAAATCTCAAACACAAGAGATAGTATTGCAATAAAGGAGTCTATACAATATCAAACTTAAAAAAATTTATTTTCCATCTTCTTCTAGTCTTCCTTGCCAAGTTGATACGAACATGGTCATCTCCCACTACTACACTAAAATCAAATTCCTAAGAATATACTCAGTTTGGGAAAATAACTATCAAATTTCAATGACTGCTCACCAATCACACAATGTTTATATGACATAACAAAATCTGTAAGCAATTTCATTTCAATACTGTGTTATTTTTATGAAACTTACCAACTATAACCAGATATTCCAGAAGGAGCATTTTAAATAGCACACTCCAACAGGAAAAGATTTTAATACTAATAAATTATATCCTAAATAAGAATCTTGTCATTATGCACAAAAAAACAAGCATTATCACTAGTTGCATATTTTCATAGTGAACAGAAATACACTGCAATACTGCCTTCTAGTTACAAAACAGTCTTTTTTGTGATAGGAGGATTTTCTGGAAGGTCATTTTTCCATAATTCTTAACCTAATGATTATTTAATGCTTTCATAGCATTCATGTAGAAATCATTAGATAGAAAACAAAAGGGAAACAAACTCTGATAAGATCAAGTCTCTTGTCTCAAAAGAGATTAAAATAGTTTTAACTGTAAATTGAAATACAATTTTAACATAATATGGAAATTGGAATGTCAAATAAGAAATATAAAAAAAAAATTTAAGTCTCTAGAAGACAGAAGAAAGAGATTACTTCTCACCAGAAGGATATGAAAATCAATCCTGGTGGAAGTAACATGTGAGGATTGACAGGACTTAGAACTGTGGGACAAGAGACGAAGTGTGCCCGCTCAGGAAGTGACGAAAAGGATGGACCAGGGAAGACCAGCCATGTTAAGCCTGGTGGTTAAGCCTGGCGTATTTCAGGCACTGCTTTCGTAAAGGGAAATGGAGGAGAAAAGATTAGAAAAGAAAATTAGTGAGAAATGAAGTTAGCCATACATTCTATACCCTTATCTAACGTAAAACCCCTGATGGAGATAATCTTTCTTATTTTTACTTACAGGGCATCTGAACTTCGAAACATTTTCTTCCCTGAACTGAAGTCATTTGTGTAGTTGACTTATCTTCCCCAACATGACTATGAGCTCCTCATGAGCAGGTCCCACCTCTGACTGATTTTCTGTCCTTCTCAAATGCCTTGAGCAGATACCAAATAATCATTTTTTTCCTTTTTTGCTCATTATCTTTTCTTTTTTATTAAAGTATTGTTGATAGATAATCTTATATTGGTTTCAAATATATAACACAGTGGTTCAACAGTTACCCATATTATTAAATCCTCACCTGCTCTAGTGTGGTAACAATCTATTGAAGTAGTAAGATGTTACAGAATCACTGACTATATATTCTCCATGCTGTACTACTTTTATTGTGATTGAGAATTATTGTGCCCCTTTATCCCTTTACCCTCCCTCACACCCACCCCAACCCCTCCCCGTTGGTAACCACCAGTCACTTTTCAGTGTCTATGAGTCTACTGCTAATTTGTTCCCTCTGTTTTGCAAATAAGCATTTTTTTAAATGACAAATGCATGAATGCATACACTGGCATATCATTAACTTCTCTGGGGCTTAAATACTCAGCTATACCAAGAGCTGGCAAACTTTTTTTTTTTATTAAGGCATTATTGATATACACTCTTATGAAGGTTTCACATGAAAAACAATGTGGTTACTGGCAATCAGACAACACAAAGAAATAGAAGGCATCCAAACTGGCAAGGAAGAAGTTAAACTGTCCCTGTTTGCCGATGACATGATATTGTACATAACAAACCCTAAAGAATCCACTCCAAAACTACTAGATCCTAATATCTGAATTCAGCAAAGTTGCAGGATACAAAATTAATATGCAGAAATCTTTGGCATTCCTATACACTAACAACGAACTAGCAGAGAGAGAAATCAGGAAAACAATTTCATTCACAGTTGCATCAAAAGGAATAAAATACCTCGGAATAAACCTAACCAAGGAAGTGAAAGATCTATACTCTGAAAATACAAGACACTCATGAGAGAAATTAAAGAAGATACCAATAAATGGAAACACATCCCATGCTCATAGATAGGAACAATTAATATTGTCAAAATGGCCATCCTACCTAGAGCAATCTACAGATTCAATGCAATTCCTTTCAAAATACCAACAGCCTTCTTCAACAAACTAGAGAAAATCGTTCTAAAATTCACCTGGAACCACAAAAGACCCCAAATAGCCAAAGCAATCCTGAGAAGGACGAATAAAGCTGGGGGGATTATGCTCCCCAATTTCAAGCTCTACTACAAAGCCACAGTAATCAAGACAATTTGGTACTGGCACATAACAGACGAAAGACAAAAGGAACAGACTAGAGAACCCAGATATAAACCCAACCATATATGGTCAATTAATATATGATAAAAGAGTCATGGACATATAATGGGGAAATGACAGCCTCTTCAACAGCTGGTGTTGGCAAAACTGGACAGCTACATGCAAGAGAATGAAACTGGATTATTGTTTAACCCTATACACAAAAGTAAACTCAAAATGGACCAAAGATCTGAAGGTAAGTCATGAAACCATAAAACTCTTAGAAGACAACACAGGCAAAAATCTCCTGAATATAAGCATGAGCAACTTCTTCCTGAACACATATCCTCGAGCAAGGGATACAAAAGCAAAAATGAATACACGGGACTTCAAACTTCATTTCTCCACCTGGCTTATTTCACTGAGCATAATGTCCTCCAGCTCCATCCATGTTCTTGCAAATGGTAGGATTTGTTTCTTTCTTATGACTGAATAGTATTCCATTGTATATATACCACATCTTCTTTATCCATTCATCTACTGATGGACATTTTGGTTGCTTCCATATCTGGGCTACTGTAAAAAGTGCTGTGATAAATATAGGGGTGCATATGTCTTTTTGAATCTGAGAAGTTGTATTCTTTGGGTAAATTCCAAGGAGTGGGATTCCCGGGTCAAATGGTATTTCTATTTTTAGTTTTTTGAGGAACCTCCATATTGCTTTCCATAATGGTTGAACTAGCTTACATTCCCACCAGCAGTGTAGGAGGGTTCCCCTTTCTCCGCATCGCCAGCATTTGTTGTTCTTAGTCTTTTCGATGCTGGCCATCCTTACTGGTGTGAGGTGATATCTCATTGGGGTTTTAATTTGCATTTCCCTGATGATTAGTGATGTGGAGCATCTTTTCATGTGTTTATTGGCCATCTGAATTTCTTCTTTGGAGAACTGTCGTTTCATATCCTCTGCCCATTTTTTAATTGGGTAATTTCTTTTTGGGTGTTGATGCGTGTGAGTTCTTTATATATTTTGGATGGTAACCCCTTGTCGGATATGTCATTTACAAATATATTCTCCCATACTATAGTATGCCTTTTTCTGTTGATGGTGTCCTTTGCCGTACAGGAACTTCTTATGAAGGTTTCACATGAAATATACTCTTATTAAGGTTTCACATGAAAAACAATGTGGTTACCAAATTCACCCATATTATCCAGTCCCCCCCCACACCCCATTGCAGTCACTGTCCATCAATGTAGTAAGATGAGTTGGCAAACTTTTTACCAAGGGCCATGGGTAAATATTTTAGGCTTTGCAGGCCATATGCTCTCTGGTATGGCTATAGCTAAAGCGGCCAGAGACAACAAATCAATGAATGAGCGTGGCTGTGTGCCAAGAAAACTTAATTTCCAGAAACAGGTAGTAAGCTGCATTTAGCCAGTAAACCACAGTTTATAGACTTCTCATCTATACAAACTTAAATCTAATACATTATATTGTACAAGTACATTTAAACGTATTGTACTCAGATTATTTTCTTATATAATGACAGAACCTCAGACAAAATTTCAAACAAGATAATAAAAAGGGGTATAAACAGGAAAATGTGACTAATCTTGGTAAATCTGAACCTTTGGATACTTCCACCTAATTTGCCCTCTTCAGATACTTGTTTCTATTAGCCATTTGTGTGACCTGAAGTCACAACTTCTTTAGGCCTTAATCTTTAGGCCTTTAATCTATAAAGTAAATTGGTTAACATAGGTAATTGTAAGCTAGAACTCTTACGATTTTAAGAATTGTCCAAATTAAGTGTATGGATTTTAAGTGGAAATTTCATCTACAAAATGGTGATTATATTCATAAATAAATATGAATCCATGAAAGAACAAAATAGAAGCAAAATATAGCCTATTAGTATAATAAATTAAGATAATTTAATACCTGGGATACTTGTATCTAATAAGCTTTTTGAAGTATTATTCAAAATCATATTTTAGTAACTGAAAACTAAGGTTTCAGAACCATCTTGAATATAGTTATAAATACACCTGCAAACTCAGTTTAATAACAAATATAGGCTTGCTACTAAACCTGCTAATCAAGATGGTGATACCAGAGGGATACTCAGATCATAAAGAAATATTTTCCCAAAATAGAGAAGGCAGTAAGAATTGGTCTTAAAGGCCAAAATATGCAATAAAAGGAAAAAAAATAGAATCTTACTTCTGGCTTCAGATTTCCATGCTCATGGTTATAATAAATAATAAATCACTGGATTCCCTGACATTTAAATATCTGAAGTTTTTAATTTTAAAAGTAAAAGTCCATGAAATATATAATAAACTAGGTGTCACTCGTTAGGTGTAAAGCTTAATTTTTACATTAAGTAGTGGTGCTTTTATAACTTTTCCAATTTTACTCTTCAAACCAGAAGTTGGGTTACAAAATAAAAACTTCACTCATCACAAACTATTTTCAAAGAATTTATTGGGTCAGTTAAGATTCTATAATTCAGCACTACCCACATTTACAAAAAACAATACCATTACACTGCTTTATTTTTTGATACGTAAGTTAATAGTTTCTGGTTCATTACAAACTTACCAAACATCTGGCAAATTCTTTGTTTTCTGAAAGGAATCCATAACCTGGATGTACCTTAGAAATGAAAACAAAAAAAACACTTACAATTTTACCATATTACAAAGAATTTTTTTATAAGTAAATTAGAGAGTGCATTAATGTGTTTATTATTCACGGGCCCCTGAATAAGCTTACTTCTCTTACATACTGATCAGCTCCCACTCATATTCCTGAACACAGACCCAAATTCCACGAAGCTGCCTATTTTGTGTTCCCATGCGTGCAGCACACTCCTGTCCAAACCACAATCAGGGCCATCACCCGGCATGTCTTCCTGGCCGCCTGAATCTGCCTATGCTATTCAACACAACTCAAACTCTCCCTACTTTTCTTACCCTAACTTTGGCCGCAAGTTTGGATAATTTTCTAATGGCTTGTGGATCAAAGAATTGTTAGAGGAAACCTTGTTGCAAATGGGATGAAAAACTCTTAATCCTCCTTTCTTTATAATATCAAGAACTCCTACTTTCCAAAACCCCAGCTACTAAGTCAACTAGCATTTTATTCCTGACAACATGAGTATTTTCAGCCATGACCCAAATGAGCAATTTCTGTCAAATCTAACTAAAATCAAAGTTTGGTTTTACGTTTTCTTTGTACTCTGGGTTTTTCTTCTTCTAATATCTACTCTACTTTCCCTCTCACCCCGCTTAGCCATTCAAATAACTTGATGCCATCTGCTCGCAGAAGCCACACTGCTACAGTCTCAATTCTTCCATCCTATTCTAATCAAGCAATTTTTTACTCTACCACCCTGGCCAAACGTGAACTTAGTCACTCTATTATCAGAGTACTGAATATATTTCTAGGAAAACAATTCTGCTATAAGAAAAGTCAAATTTCTGAAGGAGGGAATTTCATAATCTAGAAGTTGCTACACTTCCAAGACTTTTAAATGCTGAACTAAGCTTTAGGAACACGGCACAGAATAATTTAAACTACTGCATTACAGGAAAAGAGTTTTACTGCACCAATTTCATTTTATATAAACATTCAACTAAAGATTGTATTCTGACAAGCAATAGTTAAAAGGTTAAAAAGAGTTTTACCTCCATTAACTCTGCTAATAAACTGTAAACATCTATAATACGGGTTCATGAATTCAGTTTTTTATTTAAACATGCATCTTACTAAAACATTTCTTTCAAAAGAAATGCGAACACTAATTGAAGCACTCCAGGCTAATTGCTGCTGTTGGCTGCTTCCATCCAATTTTAGAGACAGCTCAGCATAGTTTTTAACATTATATGTAATTAGTTCTTCGATATAACACACATACATACACACACACAACTCAGAAACCAGTTTTCTCCTTAAACTCCACTCCATTCAAACAGAACTGGAGGTGGTTAGAAGTACTGATTTTTCCATGTAAGTTATGTGGCATTATTAAACTAAATTATCGAACTAAAATAATTACCAGTTGCACAGTTTTTGTTTTCAGAAGTCAAACTAGGTGTACATAATTTTCAAACAATTAAAACAGAATTTAAACCAGGGTCTTTTGGCTCCTGCCTATAATACAATTTATTATTTTTTTTAAGGTTCTTATTACAATGAAAGGGTTAATACTCAAAACTAATTGGGATTTTTTTTCCTTGCAAATTTGGAAATGAACTGAAACTGCTCCCTGGTGTGAAAGCTGAATCCAGTAGCCACCTGCAGGATCAGCGACCAACACTGCCAGATGCTACAAAGCCTTTGATTTCCAGTAGTGAATTCGGCCACATTTAACTCATGTGACATGAACTAACTGCAACCGCATTTGCAATCACTCTTTCTTATCTTTTTTTAAACACAACTCTAGCTTTCTGCTCACTACATATGAAACAGCTGCAGTAGATAGATTGATTCAGACTCACAGCTTGGGCCCTGGTTTTCTTAATGGCTTCCATGATGGCATCCATGTTGAGGTAGCTTTTACTGGTGGGAGCTGGGCCAACACACACAGCCTCATCCGCCATCTTCACATGAACCTGAAGAGACAAATCTTAGCATTAACAGACACTCCCAGCAAAGGGAGCAAAAATACACGAAACTGCAAATCTCATTGCTTCACATAGTTATATAATCAGGTCTCTGTGAATGCTAAATAACACTACGACAAATAAACTCAAGAATATATTAACTACGATATCATTTATTACAAGCCCAATCCACTGCCTAAACAGGTAATTTTCATAATATTCCCTACCAATTTGATAAGGTAAAATCACAGCAAACAAACTTTAGCCTCCTATGCAGTTCATCTGTTCATAAATCAAAATTACTGTGTTACATGTAGCCAGGGTAGCCCAATGTTTTAATGACAAGCACTCCTGCCCAGTTCTAAGCAAGCTCCCCAGGAAGTGGGGATAATTAGAGGGACTGAATGAGGGGATGCAGGGAGTGTCACTGCACAGCATCAGGTCAGCACCAGTCACAAATTAAAGCCCAGGGCTAAAGGGTTCAATATCACTATACATGAGCCAGAAAATCTTGAGATTCAAACACTCTCACATTTGATCCTCACCCATCTTACCTTTCTTTATTCCTGAAAGAACTGACAGGTGCACTAAGTTCTAAATCTATCAAAACTCAGGAATATATGATCCATTTTAAGACTAGTCACTCAACAATGTTCTAAATCTATTTTTACTTAATAGAAGCTAAGCACTCAATACCAGTTAAGAGTGACTTGTTTACTTCTAAATCTATTCTTTTAAAATGACAAAGGGATTCATGTATTTTTGAAATGGGTTTTCCTAAGAGTTTTCCAGTTTAAGGAATTCTCAATCAGTTTAAATTTATTTTACAAAGCAGGCATAAAAACTGGAGCATATATATACCTAAGCATTTATGACCCACCCCAAAAAAAAGCCTAAGGTGGAAAATACTTCTGAGTGGTTCTAGGTTATAGTCTTCAGCTGTGAAGCAATATTTCAAGAAGCACTTTGTTTTAAAAGAGATCTACAAAGAAATAAACCAATTAAGTCATCTTTTAGAAAGTTCAGACTTCTCTTTATCAAGTCAATAAATATTTTCCAATTAAGTTAAAAAATGATATACTGTGCACTGAAAAGTACAAGATACCTACCCAAGGGATTTACAGATCAATAAATGTAAAATACTCAAATACATACACATTGTAATTTTTTTAATAACATCCACTCTAAGAAGAAAGGCAGCCATGCCCACAGAGATCCTAAACGTTCCCATGTTCAAAGCACAGCTCCCCTTGCAGTTAGCTTTGCCTTGATTGTTCCCAACCTCAAGTCACTCTTCTTCCCTCACACCAGGACACCCCCTCTTCAACTGCCCTCTGCCCACTTCAAGCTACGTTATTACCAATTTTATTGTTGCAATTGTGGTTCTCTTCTATAAGAAAGAAATTGTATACTGAACAATCCTTTAAAAAAGAAAGCATTAGCCAGGTGGGGATAAAAGTATTTAAACATAAATCCACACTTAACTCTATTTTGTATTTCCCTCTAGATACTACCTATTATTAAAGATGCCCTCTAAGTTTGATTTCTAGCACTTCATACTTCCTAAGTATTTCAGCTTCAGATGAGTCTCCTTTAATCTGAACTCTGACAGTACTTAGTAAAAATTGGTATTTAATCGCATCCCATCCAGCAATGTCACTTTGACTGCTTTACAGATGATGTCCATTACAATTTGTATACTCTCCTCCACCAGTCATAGGTTCTGCAAGACAGAGGTTGTGTCTTGATGTTTTTTCTAATCTCCCCCAGCACAATGTTATGTGCTAAAAGCTTGTTAACTTATAGATTCACCTGGATGACAATTTACTTAGTAACTTCATTGTTAAACCATTGTCTTTGAGGTAAAAGTCTACATTAGTTCCTAATTTCAGTATATAATACATTTCTGCTTTCCACTCGTCTAATTCAGCTACTCTATGTTCCACCCACCACCTATCTGTTTACCATTAAATAAACCCTGAACAGTTCCCTTCCCTACTTATGGCAGGGCAGAAGAAAATGATAAATCGCAGTCCCTTCCCCTCCAGAAGTTCAGTCTAGTGCAAAAGACAGACTTTACCGATTGCAATTAATGGTAATAAAGAGCGTGTACAGGTAAAACTAGATTTCTAATCAATGGATGAAAGTGAGAAGGGAACCACCAACAGAGATAGAGCACACTCAAAATCACAGAATTGTGAAAAGCTCCAGCCTATTTAGAAATCTGTGAATGGCTGGAAAGAGAGGTATATAAGGAGGCACTGATGGGAGAGGACAGTGGACGAGAATGACTGAAAGATGTAAGTCTGGGGGAAAGGAAATCCTGGGGCAAAATACCTCTAAAAACCAAAATCAGTCAAAGGGAGAAATAAAGTTTAAAATCCATTTATTGCTTACAAACTGCAGTCCAGGGCCTTCTCTTTTTCCTGTGCCAGCAGAAGCAAAACCGGCCCACCCCCTCACCTCTCGGGTTCAGGTAAGCCCTCCCTGCCCAGGTAATTACCCATTGATAGGGAGATGAACTTCTCTCCGCCCCTGAGGAATAATGCAAATGCACTAAAGCCTTACTTCTTTCCACCTCTGAACACCTATTGATATGCAGATATACTAAACCCAGGCGAGATATTCTGGAAATATTACAATTTTATCCACAAGGATTAGAAGGAAAACTAACTTAAAAGGAACCTTGAATGCCATAGTAAACAATATGAATGAGCTTCAACCTAGAAAAATAATATTTATCTCTGTGGGCAAAACTGTACTATTTCCAGAGTATCTTTGCCTGGCTTTAGTGCATCCTCAGGGGTGGAGAGAAGTATGCCTTTAGCGCATCTGCATATCAACAGGCAATCCTCAGGGGTGGACAAAGTTCATCTCCATATCAATGGGTAATTACATGGGTAACTAAGGGCTTACCTGAACCTGAGAGTGAGGAGGAGGCGGGCTTGCTGCCGCATGAGCAGGAAAGAGCCGGCCTCAGACTGTAGTTTGTTAAGCAATAAACGGGATTTAAACTTTATTTCTCCCTTTGACTGATTTCGGTTTTAGAGGTATTTTGTCCCAGGATTTCCTCTCCCCAGAATTACAGTCTCCTATGAGAAGAAAATAGTGCTCATATGAGGAACGCTCCATCTATCACAAGCAGCAGCTTACTATAGGTCACTGTGATTAGGCCATTTCAAGCAATTACTGTAAAGACTCTTCATTGCCTCCCACAAATCTCAGGCAAAGCTTAAGTAGTGCTGTCAACAATGGAAGCCTCTTTTCTAATTCCTCTAATGTTATCTGACCAAACTTCTCCCATAATATAAGATATATAGCATAACAGATAAGATATAAACACCCATTCAGCTACATCAAATTCCTTCCCAGGCTTGTTTTTAAGTGACTTTTTACAAACACCACACTGTTCATTCTAATTCTAGGTAAAACGGAGTAAGCATATTCTGTTCTGTCTATCCTAGTGCATATAGCTAAGAACCCTGAAAAGAATACAGGAGTCGACTGTTTGAGAACTCTTTAAAGGAAACAGTAGCAGAATGATCAAAGAAAAACAGAATTCAAATTATTATAAACCAAAGATGGGTTTTAGCATCTTCCTTTCTTCTATGATCCTTCTGCCTGATCAACAAAGTCTGATACCCAGATTACACCTTGGGGTCGACAGAGAACGCCCGGGAGAAGCCCTGTACTTCTGACTCAATAAGAAAACAAAGCTCCAAGACTTGGAACACTACAGAAAGCTCCCAGGGTCTGTTCACGTTTTTTCGATTTTTAAATCCATTATTTTGCACCCCAGCCCCCAAGTACTTGTACAGCTGCAGTAGCAGGGGCAAAAATGGGAAGCCTGCAGGAAGCCAAAATACTGGTCAGAGAAGGAATATTCTCCAATCAATGAAACATTGGTCTCAAGATGATAGGTAAATCCCCATTGCTTTTTTACTCTGTGACATAAGAAGAAATATACATTTGGTCCCTGCCTCACTTACTGACATAGAGTTCTTAAAACCCTTGTTATTTCCTGATAGATAGAGATGCTAAGAGCATCTTTTGTTCTCATATTTGGTCTTTGACCCCAGTTCCTGACAAAAGAGTTCCTAAAATCCTTGGAATCTCCGGAGTGATAAGAGTGTCTCTTTGTATGCTAATGAAATGACTGGTGGCTGGGGGCCTCTAGATAGCTTCAGGATGGGGGTTGGTCACCAGAATAATCAAGACATGATTAGTGGGTTGGAACCTCCAGTCCCATCCCCAACTCCAGGGGAAAGAAGAGAAGCTAGAGATTGAGTTAATCATTAACAGCCAATTATACCTATGTAATGGAATCTCCATGAAAACCCTTATGCAACAGGGTCTGGAGAACTTCTGGATTGGTAAACACATCCACGTGCCAGAAAAATGCCATGCTCTAACTCTATGGGACAGAAGCTCCTGTGCACAGGACCCTTCCTGACCTTGCTCTATATGCCTCTTCACCTTGATATTCATTAGTATCCTTTATTATTTATGATCAATTAGTAAACGTTAAGTAAAGTGTTTGCCTTTGTTGTATTATTACAGCAAATCATCAAACCTGAGGAAGAGGCTGTGTAAATTCCCAATTTATAGCTAGTTGGTAAACAGCACAGATGACAACCTAGGACTTCAGACCAGCATCTTAAGTCTTGTAGGACTGGCCCCTTAACCTGAGGGGTCTAAGCTAACTGCAAATAGTGTCAGAACTGAATTAAATTGTAGGACACCCAGCTAGTGTCCAGAGTTATAGAATTGATTGTTATGAGGAAAAACCCCACCTATTTGGGTCAGAAATACTGTGTCTAAAGAAACAGAACAGTCTCTCTGTATTCTCAACACCTGGCCAAGGACACAGAAGTGTGCAGCAATGCAAGGTAACTAAAATTCCAGCTTTACAAACAAGAGGAGTGAAAAGGGAAGGCTTCCACAGTAAGAAAAGGAGGTAACATAGGAGAAAAGCTAACATGGAGAAGATGCAACATAGTTGTTTATAAACCCCCCGGGCTCGTCCCCAGGTTGGGCATGTGGGGCTCTGATACTAATAAGCATACCAAAGAATTTTAAAACTGAATTAACAGAGAGACCACAGACCTCAGATTGACTAGCTGGTGGTACACATGTGAGATACATATGAATAGCATTACAAAGGCCACAGCACACAGAAAAAGGACAAGAACATGCACTCTAAAGTCAACCATGTCAACTGCTGCTAAAATAAAAATATCAACACTCTCCAAAAGATTTAAGCAAGAGTCACTTTCTCATAATTCTCAAAATAGCCAAACCTACTTAGCACACCAAGAACCAGTAAAGCTCAACTTTTACCGGAAAAGACAATCAACAGAAGTCAAGGCTAAGATGACAAAAATGTTGAAATTATCTGACAAAGACAAAAAGTATAAAAAAAAACCACAGAATTTGTAAAAAAGGAACCCATGGAAACTTTAGAACTGAAATATACAATAACCAAAATTATTTAGAACTTAATGGATGGGCTCAATAACAGAGGAAAGCATCAAAAATTTGAAAAAAGATCAACAGAAATTGAAAGGAAAGGAGCGACACACAGCAGCAATTCACCGGAGAATTCCGCTTTATTAGGGAAAGGTGCTGGGTTATATAGGAAGGGGCATGGGGTGATTGTGGTGTCACTTCTACGGGGCTGGTGGCTATTGGCTAGGTGCTGGGATTAGGGGGCGAGGGGTGATTGGGCTTCAGGTGGCGCCGGCGGGAACCGAGGACCCGGAAGAGAAGCAGGAATTTCGCCATCTTATGGGTGGGGGCCCTTCATTCCCCCCTTTCTCCTCTACGGGGTTGTGGACGTTGCTTTCTCTCTGACTGCTTCCTGCTGAATGGGGGTGGAGAAGGGAGTGAGGGCTTGAGGACCGGGAGGAAAGGGTTGATAGGACTCCCCACAGTAAGGACGAGTAGTTGTGGGCTTCTTCAGCTTGGAAATCAGTGAAGGTTCCATGTAACCATAGGTCGAGGACTTGTTGATTCTAATGGTGCCAAGAGGATACGGGTGCCAGAAGCCAGGCGTCTGCAGCCATTGTTTCCAGGAACAGTTTCCAGCGGAGAGAGGGGTTCATCTCAGCGTGTGGTGAGGAGGTCACGTGAGGGTGAGGGATCTTCTGTGGCTAAAAGCTGGTAGTTCCTGAGTAAAAGCTGGTTGAAAGTTTGATTAGAGATTTTACCGACTTGGGATTTGACAAATTTTACTATACAAGGTAAGAAGAGACAGGCGAGAAGAATGATTATTATAGGGCCAGCAATGGGCCACAGCCAGGTGAGGAAGGGGTTTGTTAGTATTGAAGAGAATGGGTTGGAGGAGTAATACTGTGGGTACCGGGAGTTACCCATGCAGTGAATGGCGCAAGACCAGTAGGGACATCTCCGTAGGTGTCTGGCCATCGCCTGCAACAGGCTTGTTTTTGGTCATAGAGGAAGCAGAGGTAGGGAGAATAAAGGTAGCTGCTAGTGAACACTTTGGTGGAGGGAGGAAAGTGGAGGTATAAAGGCTCAGAGCAGCCTTTCAGAGGGCAGTCTGATGTGGCAATGAGGGCAGTAATTTTTGTTTGATGCTGTGTAAGTCTGTCTGACTTTGAATCGCCATACAAAGGAGGCTGGGGTGGCAGGGAAGACAATAGGAATGAGGAAAAAAAGCGAGAGAGAGCGAGGGAGCAGTAAAGGAGGAAAAAGTCATGATTCGGGTATGGATGGCAAAGGGGGTGAACGGGATTTTGGAGGAAAGAGGACAGTAAGGTCAGGAGTCTGGAGGGAGGGAGAGTCTGTAAACTTTTGTAGGTTAAGAGATCCGTTAGGTGATGTGGGGACAGAATGGTAAGGGGCGCCCCAAATGTCAGTTTCTGAGCTTCCTTCTGCAAGAGCTGTCCAGCGGCTAATGCCCGTAGGCAGGGGGCCCATCCCCGAACTGTGGGGTCTAATTGCTTGGAAAGATAAGCTACTGGGGCAAAGGATGGGCCATAATATTGGCCTAGGACTCCTAGAGCTTGACTGGACCTCTCATGAATGTATAATGAGAAGGACTTCGACAAATCAGGAAGATGGAGAGCTGGGGCTTCCACAAGGGCTCCACGGAGCTTAATGAAGGAGTGTCGGGGTGAGGAGGATAATGGTTCTTCAGGGGGGCCCTTGCTGAGGTCGTATAGGGGTCTTGCCAACAGGGAGAAGTTAGGGATCCATGCTCTAAAATACCCAGCCAGGCCTAGATAGGAAAGGATTTCTGTCTCGGTTTTGGGAACGGGCAGGTCAGAGAGGAGCCGTTTTCTGTCTAAGGTAATGGACTTTCTTTGTTGAGATAGAAGAAATCCGAGGTAAGTGACAGAAGGGGAAGAGATTTGAGCTTTGACAGGGGATACCCGGTAACCTCTGGAAGCTAGAAGGTTAAGTAGGGAGGCAGTGTCAAGTTGAGACTGTTCCCACGAGGGACTGCAGAGTAGAAGATCGTCCCCATATTGTAATAAGGTGGACTCGGAGTGATCATGATGAAACTGTTTGAGGTCTTGAGCTAGGACCTATCCAAAAATATGGGGACTATCTCGGAAGCCTTGTGGCAAAACTGTCCAAGTGAGTTGTTCAGAATGTCTTGTGTATGGGTCTGTCCAGGTAAAGGTGAAAAAATCTTGGGAGGAGGGGTCCAGAGGGATAGAAAAAAGTGCGTCCTTGAGATCTAGGACTGAGAAGTGGGAGGCTGAGGCAGGGATCCGCGATAAAAGGGTGTATGGATTTGGGACTAAGGGATGGATAGGGACGATGGCCATGTTGATGAGGTGAAGGTCTTGGACGAGGCGGAAAGATCTGTTGTTGTTTTTTAACAGCTAATATGGGGGTATTAAACGGGGTGTGAGTGGGTCTGAGGTAATTTTTGTTTAAAAGATCTTGAATGGGAGGCGGAGCCAACATGGCGGAGTGAGTAGGACAGTGGGAAACTCCTCCCAAAAACATATATACTTTTGAAAATACAACAAACACAACTAGCCCTAAAAGAGAGACCAGAAGACGCAGGACAGTGGCCAGACTGCAGCTACACCAGCAAGAACCCAGCGACTGGTGAAAGGGGTGAGATACAAGCCCCGGCCCGGCGGGACCCGAGCGCCCCTCCCCCCAGCTCCCGGCGGGAGAACAATAGGCAGAGCGGGAGGGAGACGGAGCCCAGGACTGCCGAACACCCAGCCCCAGCCATCCGGGCCAGAGCGCAGACACAGTACATGCCCAGGGGGCCCTGGATACTGGGGGAACAGGGGGTAAGACCTCTGAGCGGGTGCTGAAGCTGATGCCCCTGTGACAAAGAAAAGCGGGGGCTTTTTGAAAGTCTTAAAGGGACAGGGACTTAACAGCTTGACGGAAACAACCCAGGTCACAGTACAGCAGCTGGAAACTACAGGGAAAACCGGGTGCACTAACCCCCTGGGCAACAGCTCTGAGACCCCTCACGGAGGCAAACAGTCAAGCAGCCCCCCCATCCATTACCCCACCAGGCGCTGCGAAAGCAGAGAAGCAGCCAGAGACAAATTCCGCCCACAGAAAGGGAAATTTCTCCCTCCCGGCCAGGCAAGACACAAAGACCCACTCTACACGCAATTACCCAACACAAGCCACTAGGGGTCGTAGTTGCCCCAGTAAAGAAAGGCCAGTAGCAAGTGAAAATTTTGGCCCTCCCAGCTGACAGTCAATAGCACCTGTCAACATGAAAAGGCAAAAAAATATGATCCAGACAAGACTAACCCAGACAGCGTTGGCATCTGCTACATCTTCCCCTGAGAAGGAATCTGGGGAGATAGATTTAGCCAGTCTACCTGAAAAAGAATTCAAAACAAAAGTCATAACCATGCTGATGGACTTGCAGAGAAATATGCAAGAACTAAGGAAGGAGAATTCAGAAATAAAACAAGCTCTGGAAGGACTTCAAAACAGGATGGACGAGATGCAAGAGACCATTAATGGACTAGAAAACAGAGAACAGGAACGCAGAGAAGCTGATGCAGAGAGAGATAAAAGGATCTCCAGGAATGAAAGAATTTTAAGAGAGCTGAGTGATCAATCTAAAAGGAATAATATAAGAATCATAGGCATTCCAGAAGAAGTAGAGAGAGAAAAGGGGATAGAAAATGTCTTTGAAGAAATAATTGCTGAAAATTTCCCCAAACTAGGGGAAGAAATGGCCTCTCAGACCACAGAGGTACACAGAACTCCCATGACAAGGGATCCAAGGAGGGCAACACCAAGACACATAATAATTAAAATGGCAAAGATCAAAGACAAGGACAAAGTATTACAAGCAGCCAGAGAGAAAAAAAAGGTTACCTACAAAGGAAAACCCATCAGGCTATCATCAGACTTCTCAACAGAAACCCTACAGGCCAGAAGAGAATGGCATGATATACTTAATGCAATGAAACAGAAGGGCCTCGAACCAAGACTACTGTATCCAGCACGAATATCATTTAAATATGAAGGAGGGATTAAACAATTCCCAGACAAGCAAAAGTTGAGGGAATTTGCCTCCCACAAACCACCTCTTCAGGGCATCCTACAGGGACTGCTCTAGATGGGAGCACTCCTAAAAAGAGCACACAACAAAACACCCAACATATGAAGAAGGGAGGAGGAGGAATAAGAAAGGAGAGAAATAAAGAATCATCAGATTGTGTTTATAATAGCTCAACAAGCGAGTTAAGTTAGACAGTAAGACAGTAAAGAACCTAACCCTAAACCTTTGGTAACCACAAACTTAAAGCCTGCAATGGCAGTAAGTACATACCTTTCAATAATCACCCTAAATGTAAATGGACTGAATGCACCAATCAAAAGACACAGAGTAATAGAATGGATAAAAAAGCAAGATCCATCCATATGCTGCTTACAAGAGACTCACCTCAAACCCAAAGACGCGCACAGACTTAAAGTCAAGGGATGGAAAAAGATATTTCATGCAAACAACAGAGAGAAGAAAGCAGGTGTTGCAATTCTGGTATCAGACAAAACAGACTTCAAAATAAAGAAAGTAACAAAAGACAAAGAAGGACATTACATAATGATAAAGGGCTCAGTCCATCAAGAGGATATAATCATTATAAATATATATGCACCCAATACAGGAGCACCAACATACCTGAAACAAATATTAACAGAACTAAAGGAGGAAATAGAATGCAATGCATTCATTCTAGGAGACTTCAACACACCACTCACTCCAAAGGACAGATCCACCAGACAGAAAATAAGTAAGGACACAGAGACACTGAACAACACACTAGAACAGATGGACCTAATAGATATCTACAGAACTCTACATCCAAAAGCAACAGGATACACGTTCTTCTCAAGTGCACATGGAACATTCTCCAGAATAGACCACATACTAGGACACAAAAAGAGCCTCAGTAAATTCCAAAAGATTGAAATCCTACCAACCAACTTTTCAGACCACAAAGGCATTAAACTAGAAATAAACTGTTCAAAGAAAGCAAAAAGGCTCACAAACACATGGAGGCTAAACAACACGCTCCTAAATAATCAATGGATCAATGACCAAATCAAAATGGAGATCCAGCAATATATGGAAACAAATGACAACAACAACACTAAGCCCCAACTTCTGTGGGACGCAGCAAAAGCAGTCATAAGAGGAAAGTATATAACACTCCAAGCATATTTAAAAAAGGAAGAGCAATCCCAAATGAACGGTCTAATGTCACAACTATCAAAATTGGAAAAAGAAGAACAAATGAGACCTAAGGTCAGCAGAAGGAGGGACATAATAAAGATCAGAGAAGAAATAAATAAAATTGAGAAGAATAAAACAATAGCAAAAATCAATGAAACCAAGAGCTGGTTCTTCGAGAAAATAAACAAAATAGATAAGCCTCTAGCCAGACTTATTAAGAGGAAAAGAGAGTCAACACAAATCAACAGAATCAGAAATGAGAAAGGAAAAATCACGACGGACCCCACAGAAATACAAAGAATTATTAGAGAGTACTATGAAAACCTATATACTGACAAGCTGGGAAACCTAGGAGAAATGGACAACTTCCTAGAAAAATACAACCTTCCAAGACTGACCCAGAAAGAAAAAGAAAATCTAAACAGACCAATTACCAGCAACGAAATTGAAGCGGTAATCAAAAAACTACCAAAGAACAAAACCCCCGGGCCAGATGGATTTACCTCGGAATTTTATCAGACATACAGGGAAGACATAATACCCATTCTCCTTAGAGTTTTCCAAGAAATAGAGGAGGAGGGGATACTCCCAAACTCATTCTATGAAGCTAACATCACCCTAATACCAAAACCAGGCAAAGACCCCACCAAGAAAGAAAACTACAGACCAATATCCCTGATAAACATACATGCAAAAATAGTCAACAAAATATTAGCAAACCGAATTCAAAAATACATCAAAACCATCGTACACCATGACCAAGTGGGATTCATCCCAGGGATGCAAGAATGGAACAACATTCGAAAGTCCATCAATATCATCCACCACATCAACAAAAAGAAAGACAAAAACCACATGATCATCTCCATAGATGCTGAAAAAGCATTTGACAAAGTTCAACATCCATTCATGATAAAAACTCTCAGCAAAATGGGAATAGAGGGCAAGTACCTCAACATAATAAAGGCCATCTATGAAAAACCCACAGCCAACATTATATTGAATAGCGAGAAGCTGAAAGCATTTCCGCTGAGATCGGGAACTAGACAGGGATGCCCACTCTCCCCACTGTTATTTAACATTGTACTAGAGGTCCTAGCCACGGCAATCAGACAAAACAAAAAATACAAGGAATCCAGATTGGCAAAGAAGAAGTCAAACTGTCATTATTTGCAGATGACATGATACTGCACATAAAAAACCCTAAAGACTCCACCCCAGAACTACTAGAACTGATATCGGAATACAGCAAAGTTGCAGGATACAAAATCAACACACAGAAATCTGTGGCTTTCCTATATACCAACAATGAACCAACAGAAAGAGAAATCAGGAAAACAACTCCATTCACAATTGCATCAAAAAAAATAAAATACCTAGGAATAAACCTAACCAAAGAAGTGAAAGACTTATATTCTGAAAACTACAAGTCACTCTTAAAAGAAATTAAAGGGGACACTAACAGATGGAAACGCATCCCATGCTCATGGCTAGGAAGAATTAATATCGTCAAAATGGCCATCCTGCCCAAAGCAATGTACAGATTTGATGCAATCCCTATGAAACTACCAGCAACATTCTTCAATGAACTGGAACAAATAATTCAAAAATTCATATGGAAACACCAAAGACCCCGAATAGCCAAAGCAATCCTGAGAAAGAAGAATAAAGTAGGGGGGATCTCACTCCCCAACTTCAAGCTCTATTATAAAGCCATAGTAATCAAGACAATTTGGTACTGGCACAAGAACAGAGCCACAGACCAATGGAACAGACTAGACAATCCAGACATTAACTCAGACATATATGGTCAATTAATATTTGATAAAGGAGCCATGGACATACAATGGCGAAATGACAGTCTCTTCAACAGATGGTGCTGGCAAAACTGGACAGCTACATGTAGGAGAATGAAACTGGACCATCATCTAACCCCATATACAAAAGTAAACTCAAAATGGATCAAAGACCTGAATGTAAGTCATGAAACCATTAAACTCTTGGAAAAAAACATAGGCACAAACCTCTTAGACATAAACATGAGTGACCTCTTCTTGAACATACCTCCCCGGGCAAGGAAAACAACAGCAAAAATGAACAAGTGGGACTATATTAAGCTGAAAAGCTTCTGTACAGCAAAAGACACCATCAATAGAACAAAAAGGAACCCTACAGTATGGGAGAATATCTTTGAAAATGACACATCCGATAAAGACTTGACGTCCAGAATATATAAAGAGCTCACACGCCTCAACAAACAAAAAACAAATAACCCAATTAAAAAATGGGCAAAGGAACTGAACAGACGGTTCTCCAAAAAAGAAACACAGATGGCCAACAGACACATGAAAAGATGCTCCACATCGCTAATTATCAGAGAAATGCAAATTAAAACTACAATGAGGTATCACCTCACACCAGTAAGGATGGCTGCCATCCAAAAGACAAACAACAACAAATGTTGGCGAGGCTGTGGAGAAAGGGGAACCCTCCTACACTGCTGGTGGGAATGTAAACTTGTTCAACCATTGTGGAAAGCAGTATGGAGGTACATCAAAATGCTCAAAACAGACTTACCATTTGACCCAGGAATTCCACTCCTAGGAATTTACCCTAAGAATGCAGCAATCAAGTATGAGAAAGATCAGTGCACCCCTATGTTTATCGCAGCACTATTTACAATAGCCAAGAATTGGAAGCAACCAAAATGTCCATCGATAGATGAATGGATAAAGAAGATGTGGTACATATACACAATGGAATACTACTCAGCCATAAGAAAAGGGCAAATCCAACCATTTGCAGCAACATGGATGGAGCTGGAGGGTATTTTGCTCAGTGAAACAAGCCAAGCAGAGAAAGAGAAATACCAAATGATTTCACTCATCTGTGGAATATAAGAACAAAGGAAAAACTGAAGGAACAAAACAACAGCAGAATCACAGAACTCAAGAATGGACTAACAGGTACCAAAGGGAAAGGGACTGGGGAGGATGGGTGGGTAGGGAGGGATAAGGGGGGGAGAAGTAGGGGGGTATTAAGATTAGCATCCATAGCGGGGTGGGAGAAAGGGGAGGGCTGTACAACACAGAGAAGACAAGTAGTGATTCTACAACAGGTTGCTACGCTGATGGACAGTGACTGTAAAGGAGTATATAGGGGGGACCTGGTATAGGGGAGAGCCTAGTAAACAAAGTATTCGTCATGTAAGTGTAGATTAATGATTAAAAAAAAAAAAATGCAGTTCCTATGTGGTGACCTCTAATGAGTTCTACACAATGATATAAAGGACATATAAAAGTGTAGGCAAAGGGTCTGTTTGTGTTTATACAGAGGATCAAAGCCTAATTTGGCTACCCCGAAAATGAACTAAGATACGATATGAAAAAGAACTTCCAACATCAGCACTCTCGGGAAGACTCATGACAGAAGATGAACAGAAAAAAAAAAAAAAAAAAAAAAAACTTCAACAAAGATCCACACACTGTCACAGGTGTAGATGCACTCATCCCACCAGTTCCTGGACTTGCCATGGGAAAGATGAAGGAGATATCTAAGCTGGCCTGTGCATGCAGTAAAACAAAAATTGGACTGGATCTATACTGTTGGAACTCAACCAAGAATTAGGAGAAGTGCAAATTGTAGCACTCCAAAATCTTATAACCACAGACTATTTATCGTTAAAAGAACATATGGGATATGAACAGTCCCCAGGAATGGGGTGTTCTAGTTTATCTGAATTCTCTCAGACTGTTTAAGTTCAGTCGGACAATATCCACCATATCATAGATAAGTTTTCACAAATGCCTAAGGTGCCTAACTGGCTTTCTTGGTTTCACTGGAGATGGCTGGTAACTACAGGTATGCTTTGGTTAGGTAACTATATTCCTATTATGTTAATGTGTGTGCACAATTAAATTAGTCGTTTAAAACCTATCCATGCTGAAGTTACTCTACAAGAAGATATGTCAAAGAAATAATCAATCTTCCCAGGTTTTCTTCTGCCTGCTACTTCTGTAGCTTTTCTTCTTCCTACCTAATCACAACCTTTAAATAGAACTCGTGCCTCATATCGAATTTACCGAGTATCATAATTCTTCCAAGTGGTAAAGACACCTCAAGACAAATGCTGGGCATAGAAGCCACAGGGCATAAATATGCAAAGAAGTAAAAAGCTAACCTTTTCAAACAATAAGGCTTCTCTCTCACTTACCAACTTCACATTTCCCTGTATGGCCCCGGAAGATGACTGGTTAGCCAGAGACGGGTAAGATTCCTCAAGGGAGGAACAACCTAAGACAGGCACAGTCGCAGGGGGCCATCTGGTGAGAAAATGGGGAGCAGCAGAGGTGAGGCTTAGAACCTCCCCCCTCATGTTCTGAGAGAAATCTTCTGCATACATGGATGTTTATTGCCCTCGTCTAGCGCGGATTAACGCATAGTCTACAGGCACACACCTGATCATCTACATTTGCTCTCTTACAACACTAAACTCTGTTTCCTACCTTTATCTCGTATCTACCTACCACTTCAGCATTTTATTAAAAATAATAATAATAGAGAAATGTGGTATCCACATATAAATCAGGTTTAAAAATCAAATGAGTATTCATATTTGAACTGACTGTGTATAGTTCATAATGCATTAACAAAACCGAAAGCTTCTGTGATGACTGCCCTTGCACTGTTCACCATGTAACTTATTCACTATGTAAGAATTTGTTCTCCATGTAAGAATTTGTTCATTATGCATCAGAAGATTGGAGACTGACGAAAATTGGGCTTGGGGTGGATTAATGATTGTGCATTGAGTACTGACCCCCCTATACAGAGATTTGTTGTGGTTAACAACTATTTGATCAATAAATATGAGAGATGCCCTCACAATATATATATATATATATATATATATATATATATATATAAACACACTTCCAATTGTAAAATAAATAAGTAACCGGGATGTAATGTATAGCATAAGGAATATAGTCAAAATATTGTAACAACTTGGTAGGGTGATACCTGGTACCTAGAAATATCATGTATATAAATGTTGAGTCGCTGTGTTGTACACCTGAAACTAATGTAATGCAATGCTGTTGTCAACTACCCTTCAATAAAAAAAAAAAAAAAAAAAAAAAAAAGATCTTGAATGATGGGTTGGAGGCCTATGAGGGCTGAAGTGGTTGGGGGGTATTGGGCCTGACAGATATACTGAGAGCGGTCACGTAATTTGATAGAGGCAGGAGGACATAGAGCCACAGAGGGGCTTGTAATGTCCCAAACTTTGGGGTTTACAGGGTGTATGAGGGCGGAACTGGAACTTTCATTGGGTAGAGGGGGGTCGTCGGCTATGAGGGCCATTAGAAAGGAGTACTGGGGGCTGTGGGAGTGGATATAGTTATGGAAACATGGAGGAGAGAAAGGATGTCCCATCCTAGTAAGGGGATGGGACACTGGGGCATAACCAGGAAGGAGTGGGAGAAAGGTATGGGATTGTCCTGGATTGTGCATAAAAGGGGGGGGGTTTAATGGGAAAATCTGTTTACCTCCTACCCCGACTATAGGAGTAATGGCAGGCGTGGTAGGGCCCCGGTATTCCCGCAAGACTGAGAAGGTGGCTCCTGTGTCTAGGAGGAAGGAGATGGGGCGACCGTCTACTATTAAAGTAACCCTGGGCTCCTGTTTGGTGATGGAAATGGTCGGGCAAGAAGCCCCCGGGCCCTGTCAATCTTCTTCTGCCAGCCCCACTACGGAGGGCTTAGGATGGGGGTTGTTCGTCCAGCCTCCCCTTCGGGTGACTGGGCAATCAGACCCCCAGTGGCCCTCTTTGTGGCATCTGGGGCATGGGGTGGTAGCCCTTGACTAATGTCCTTCTTGTCCGCACTTGAAACAAGCTCCTGGGAGGGGCTTGTTTGTAGAAGGGGCGCCCAGGTTGTGGTTTTATCAGCTGGGCCAACATTTGGAAATTGGCCTGATCAGCCTTTTGTTTACGGCGTTCTTTCTCTTCCTCCCGGTTATGGAAGACTTTAAAGGCCACTGTTAGGATCTCAGTCTGTGGGGTAGTGGGGCCCTGTTCTAACTTTTTGAGTTTAGCTTTAATGTCGGGGTAGCTTTGAGCTAGGAAGTATGTCACAAGGACATGTCTCCCATCAGGTGTTTCTGGGTCCAGGCTGGTAACTGTAATAGGGCTTGAGTGAGTCTGTCTAAGAACTCAGAGGGTGTCTCCTCCCTCCTTTGAATTATGTCTTGGAGCTTTTGAAAATTGACTACTTTACGAGCTGCCTTTTTCAGACCTGTTATCAAGCAGGAGGCAAAAATATCTCGAGAGCGGAGACCCACGGCGGTGTTATAATCCCAGTGTGGGTCTTGTTCGGGGACAGCGGTGGGGCCAGGGGGATAGGTGGGGTCAGTCCTGTGGGTTTTGGTGGCATGCGTTTGGGCCAAATTAGTCCCAAACTCATCTGCGCTCTTCAGGAAGGAGGGTGTTGGCCAGGAGCATGAAAATGTCATGATGTGTGAGGCTGTATGACTGGAGGGTCCACTGAAACTCCTTGATATATGTCGTGGGATCAGTGGAAAAGGAACCTATGCGTTTCTCCAGTTGGGCTAAATCTCCTAAGGAGAAAGGGACGTGAACACGCACGATGCCTTCGGATCCTGCTACTTCTCGGAGGAGGGCAATAATTTTGGGAAGCCCTCGGGACCGAGGCTGAGGAGGACTGAAGGGTTCTGGCTCAGTCTGTGGGGGAGAAATAGGTGATGGGGGCAAAGACAGAGGAGGCTCCTGGAAATTAGTTGGAGGGGGGCTGAAAGGCTCAGGCTTGAACTGCAAGGGGGGTGAGGTGGGGGAGGAGATGGTGGTGAAGGAAGGGGGAGGGGCTGTTGTAGGAGAGGAGGGGGAGGGGAGTGGGCGGGAGGCTTCTGCGGGGGAGACGGCTTGCAGGCGAGGAGAACTTGGGGGCAGGCGGGGGGAGGAGGAGGCGGAAAGCCTCGGTATAGGGAATCTCCTTCCATTTTTTCAGGCGCTGGCAGTAGTTAAAGAGATCGCGAGTGATGTTAGGATCAAGAGCTCCCCCTGCCGGCCATTGGTTGTTATTGTCTAGGGGGTGTGTCGGCCAATCTTGGGAGCAATATTTACGGAGAAGTTTTGGTTTTATATCAGGCGTCAGGGAGAGGGTGGCTAGATGCTTGAGCAGGCATTCAAGAGGTGAACTTTCAGGGAGGGATGAGGAGGCTCCCATGGCTAAAGGACAGAGGAGGAGACAAACAGGGGAAGACGAATGGAGACCCTCGGACTGGGAGCAGACGGCAAGGAGACAAAGGGCGTCCCCGATGATCCTTGGGGGTCTGCGGAAACTCGTGTACGAGTCGGTTTCTTAGGAAGTGTGGGTCGTCACCCAGACTTCTCTAGGAAGGCAGAGTGCCGGAGTCCGAGGCACCCAGTACTAGGAGTTTTCGGCGGAAGGAATTTTCGGCGGCAGGGGTGGGGGGGAGGGACCGTTCTCATCCGCAAAGGAGTCACCTCGTTTATGGCGGTTGAAGGGGGTCCTGAGGGTCCGCCGCAGCCGTGAAGGCCTAAGGCGGGGAGAGTTCCCTCCTCGTCCCCGAGCGTCAGGGCCTTGCCAGACGATCACGGTCAGTGGCGCTGCGATAGCTCGGGGAAGAGCGGCCCGCTCTGGGGGAAAACTTACCCAAAGGCCAAAGAGCAGTGTTGAGTGTGAGGAGCCAGCGCCGGAAAAAGAGGACGAGGGCAAGCTGCTGCTGGTGTCGGGGGAAGACGGGGCCCAGTTGGGGTGTCCCATCTCCCGGGTTTCGGCACCAATGAAAGGAAGGGAGTGACACACAGCAGCAATTCACCGGAGAATTCCACTTTATTAGGGAAAGGTGCTGGGTTATATAGGAAGGGGCATGGGGTGATTGTGGTGTCACTTCTACGGGTCTGGTGGCTATTGGCTAGGTGCTGGGATTGGGAGGGGGGCGAGGGGTGATTGGGCTTCAGGTGGCGCCGGCGGGAACCGAGGACCCGGAAGAGAAGCAGGAATTTTGCCATCTTATGGGTGGGGGCCCTTCAGAAATGATATAATATGAGACCAAAAAAACAGAGACTGAAAAAAATTAACAGAGCTTCAGTGAACTATGGAACAATGACTAAAGGTTTAACATACATGTTATCAGAGAAGAAGAAGAAAAAGAAAAACAGCATGGTGCTGAGAAAATATTTGAAGAAACAGTGGCTGTACAGATTCAAGGTCAATGAATACCAAACAGGATAACAAAAGAAATCAATGACCAAACACATCTAATCAAACTGCTGAAAATTAAAGACAAAGAAAAAAACCTGAAAGCAAGCAGAGGAAGTTGACACATTAACTGGAGGGAAATAATTACTCAAAGAATTCTGGATTTTACATCAGAAGCCAGGAAGACAAAAAGTGGTACAGTATTTTTAAACTGCCAAAAAGAAGAAACTGCAACTGAGAATTCTGTATCTAACCAAAATATCCTCCAAGAATGAAGGTGAAATAAAGACATTCTCAGAAAAATAGTACTAATGGAAGTTCTTCAGAGGGGGAAATGACATTAGAAGGAAACTCCGAAGATCATGAGTAAAGGAAGAACAAGAGAATGATAAATACTTGGGTGAATATAATAAAGAATTCTTCTCCATGAGTTCTTTAAAATATGTTTGGCTGTTGAAAGCAAAAATCTTAACACTCTATGCTGATGGATGGTGACTGTAATGGGGTTTGGTGGGGGGACTTGGTGAAGGGGGTAGCCTAGTAAACATAATGTTCCTCATGTAATTGTAGATTAATGATACCAAAATTTAAAAAATCTTAACTGTCTGATGGAGTTTTCAATGTATATACATAAAATATGTAAGAGAACCATAATATAAAAGGAAAAGAGTGAAGATACCTATATGGGGTAGGATTTCTATATTCCAATTGAGATGGTAAAATATGGATTCTACACAACATAGGCAAGTCACAGGGAAGGCAGTACAGCATGGAGAAGACAAGTAATGACTCTATAGCATCTTACCATGCTGATGGACAGTGACTGCACTGGGGTTGGGGGGAATTTGATAATATGGGTGAATGTTGAAACCACAATGTGGCTCATGTGAAACCTTCATAAGATTGTATATCAATGATACTTTAATAAAAATAAATAAATAAAAAGTTTTTAAATACAGGTTCTAAAGAGATTATGAAAAGTATGTATGTTGTAATCCATAGAGTAACCGTTAAGAAAAAAACTATAGTAGATACAGTAGAAAACACAAGAGATTAACTTAATACATTAATATTAAGGAATATCAAAGAAGGTTCCAACAACCCAAAGGAAGACACAGAGGGGGGAAAAAAGGGTCAAAAGGGACAAAAATTAGATAGAAAAACAGAAAATAAAATGGCAGTCCTAGACCCAAAGTCATCAGTAATTACATTAATCATAAGGCTTTAAATGCACAAATTAAAAGATACAATGAAAATGGTGTTTTAAGAATGACCAAACTATATGCTGTCTACAAGAGATTCACTTCAAATATAATAGCACAGGTAGGTAAAAATAAAATAGCGGTGGAAAAAATGCCAGCAAATACTGAATGAAAGCAGTCTGAAATGCTGACATTAGACAAAACCAACTTCAGAGCAAGGAAATTTACAAGGGATAAAGAACATTACTTAAGAATAAGTAAGTCGAGGGCGGAGCCAAGATGGTGGCATGAGTAGAGCAGCAGCAATCTCCTCCCAAAACTATATAAATTTTTGAAAATACAACAAAGACAACTCTTCCTAAAAGAGAGACCAGAAGACACAGGACAACAGCCAGGCTACATCTACACCTGTGAGAACCCAGCGCCTGGTGAAAGGGGTAAGATACAAGCCGCGGCCCGGCGGGACCCGAGCGCCCCTCCCCCCAGCTCCTGGCGGGAGGGAGAGGGAGCCCAGGACTGCTGAACACCCAGCCCCAGCCATCCAGACCAGAGCGCAGACACAGTGCATGCGTGGGGTGCTGGAAACTAGGGAAACAGGACAGTAAGACCTGTGAACAGGTCCCCTGCAGCCGGCGCCCCGGGGATAAAGAAAAGCGAGTGCTTTTTTCAAAGTCTTAAAGGGACAGGGACCCCACAGCTGGACGGAAGTGTCCTGGGACACTTAGCCCGGCAGCAGGGAATCCCGGGAAACCTCGGGCACCCTAACCCCCTGGATAGCAGGCCCCTCACGGAGATAAACAGCCTCCCAGCCATTTCCCCTCCAACGCGGCTCCGCCATATCGGAGCAGCAGTCTGAGGCAGGCCACGCCCACAGCAACTGCAGAGCTAAACTCCATAGTGGCTCCGTCTGCGCGCAGCTGCCCAGCACATGCCGCTAGAGGTCGCTGTTCTCCCAGGAGAGGAGGGCCACAAACCAACAAGAAGGGACATTCTCCCAGCTCCACAACTCGTGCCAGCTCCATAAACTATCACTATCACCATGAAAAGGCAGAATTTGAGGCAGACCAAGATCACAGTCAACCCCTGAGGAGACAGACCTAACCAGTCTTCCTGAAAAAGAATTCAAAATAAAAATCATAAACATGCTGACGGAGATGCAGAGAAATATACAAGAGTTAAGGGATGACGTCCGGAGGGAGATTACAGAAGTGAAACAATCTCTGGAAGCATTTATAAGCAGAATGGATAAGATGCAAGAGGCCATTGATGGAATAGAAACTAGAGAACAGGAACGCATAGAAGCTGACATAGAGAGAGATAAAAGGATCTCAAGGAATGAAACGATATTAAGAGAACTGTGTGACCAATCCAAAAGGAACAATATCCATATTATAGGGGTACCAGAAGAAGAAGAGAGAGAAAAAGGGATAGAAAGTGTCCTTGAAGAAATATTTGCTGAAATCTTCCCCAAACTGGGGGAGGAAATAATCGATCAGACCACGGAAGTACACAGAACTCCCAACAGAAAGGACCCAAAGAGGACAAAACCAAGACACATAATAATTAAAATGGCAAAGATCAAGGACAAGGACAGAGTTTTAAAGGCAGCTAGAGAGAAGAAAAAGGTCACCTATAAAGGAAAACCCATCAGGCTATCATCAGACTTCTCAACAGAAACCTTACAGGCCAGAAGAGAATGGCATGATATATTTAATGCAATGAAACAGAAGGGCCTTGAACCAAGAATACTGTATCCAGCACGACTATCATTTAAATATGAAGGAGGGATTAAACAATTCACAGATTAGGTCCCAATCTACTGGCCTGACTCAGGGCCTCTGAACTTGCTGTCCCATCTGCCTAGCTAACTGCCTAGCTAACAGCTGACTCTCATCTATCAGGTCTCACCTTACATTTTACTTCCTCAGAGAGCACTTCCCTGTTAATAAACAGCCCTCCATTATCCTCTCTCAGCAACTGGTTTGCTGCTTTCATAACACTTACACCATTTGTAATTACTTGTTTGTTTGTGTATTTTCTTATTTCACCCTGTACCCCTGGACTGTAAGTGCCATGAGAGCAAAAATCATGTCACTCCTGGTCACTCTTCTAATTCCAGCAACTAGCATAGCATCTGGCCCACAACAGGTGCTAATAAACACCCAGCCTCCAACGTAATAAACTTGACTTTCTTGGGAAGGGGAAGGGGATTTTTCCATATACTTAGAATGGGAAGCACTATGCTACAATGGAAAGAGTACAGCTTGAGAACCACACATAATTTGTACCTCAGCTCCACTGTTTACGTAGCTAAATTATCTTTGGCAACCTATTTTAGATATTGAAGCCCCAATTTTTTTCAGCTTAAAATGGTGACAATAATAATTCCCCTACATGATTATTTTGTTTCTCTAGTATACTACAGATACTCAATAAGCAATAGTTATTACTTTGAATGATCTTACCTTTCCCTCCACTAAGAGATCTTAAACAAGTGAAACTTTGGCAGACACTAGTTAAGTCATGGCCTTACAAATATTGTAATATCAAAAACGTGATATTTATAAAAGGTAAGCTGTATTTTCAAATCTTTTATTTAATGTATGCTTTTTTCAGTAAGACTACAAAACTTCTGAACTTTTGTAAATAGATGCTCAGAGAAAAATAAATCCATGATTCAGTACTCTTTCCTACTATCAGGTACCAACTTACATCAAAACACATAATGTTCTTTTCCAAACTATGCTGTTCACATTCACCAGAATTTTTAAATATACAAAAACTAAAAGATAAATCACACAGTATTTCCCTGTATTTTGCCCTTAAAATTTCAGTATCAGTAAAAGGACAAAATTCTTAAGAACTTAGAAGGTCTTGGGACATCCTTTTTCCAAAAGGAAAATCTTCACAAGCCACTTTCCATCAGTTAAAAGTTGGAATGTTTTTATTAAGGTTAAATAGCAAATACACAAACACATATATGAGTAAAATAATTTATACATGAAGATACTGATAGAAATCCTTTTTTTGCTGACCAAAAGTAATATTTTTGCCTTGGAGCAAATAAAGTCATAGCCCTTCCTGACTGGAATGATCGGTGTACCTCTAACTCCGCAGGGGGCTTAAACTATCAGTCTTTTAAGAAGCTTTGACGGATTTTGATGATTTAACCTGCTGAGCTCACAGCACCCAAGGGAGGGTCTAGGTTGCAAGTTTTATTTCTGTTGCAGCTGACCACTAATACGGACTCCAGAGATAATGGATTTCAATAAAAACCACCCACAGGTTAACAGTGAGTAGTACCCATAATAGTGCTTTAATTAAGCTAATACATGAAGGTCACAGTTTGGTAGAAAGTTTCATTAAATTTGGCAGTGCTTATAATAATATACAAAAAAAACTGTGTGTGCTCATCTGTACAGAAATTCTATAAATTTGCCTGTAGATATAATCCAGTTTGCTCATGGATTTATGCTGCATTTCAATTTATTTTCTAAAAGGAATTCAATTTATTAGTTCCATTTCCCCAAAATATGTACAGTTCTAGCATTTCTAACTGACAGTTTCATGACAGATGGCTCTAACCATGCTGGGCACAGAATGGGTCTACCTGGCACAAAGAGACCACCCACTAGAGTAAAGGAGATTTCTACCACCACCACGCCCACCCCCTGATTTTGGAGCATTTTGATGGTGGAAAAGATTAATGCTTTGATTTGGCTGTAGCTTCATGCATTAAATATTAATGTATTTCTAAAATATTGGAATTATTTTTTCATCTTGAAAAATAAAGATACATAAATTTTGTTTCTGAACCCAATCCCTGTATTCAATAGAAAATCAGCCAGAGTATTTACAACAAATATATAAAAGGGCAAAGCAGACAGATTTTTTTAATGAATCTGAAATTAAAGGTTTATGCTAGTTAAAAAAAAATTGGGATACTGTACATTAATACACAAATGACAGAAGCCAGCAGATTGGTTGATACTTTTTTTTACTTGTATTATGTAATTTCAGGTTTTTTATTGAAAAACAAAGAATGGTGGCTGAATTTATACATACTGAATTCAGCAATAATTGTATTTTTTAAATACACAACCTGACAGGCACTATGGTAGATAATGAATCAGCACGGGGGCCATTTAATATACTTCTTGATTAACTCATTGCCTGTCCAGTTCATACTCAGACATGCTTACATGTCATAATCGTCATAATTCCCATCATCCCCACTGCTAACACTCAAGCTCCTTGATTAGGGCACAACTCCCAGACGAGCTATTGCTAATGCTAAATAATTCTCTTCAGCCTCCTGCTACTATTCTGCAGGATCTCCAATTAAATATAATGTCCCTGATGAGCCATATTAATATGAACAAATTCCAACCATGAATCCTATCCTATTCCATTTTACCCAAAAACATAGAGAAAATAATTCAACCAAGCCAAACATAATCAAAACATTTTAAATTGACAGAGAATATTTCTGAAAAATGTTTTTCCAAAGACAAAAGCAAAAATAGAAGAAAAAGAAATGTCTGGATGTCTTAAATGCTTTCTTCTCCTCATCAGTTACTTCTTCACTGAAAAGTCTAGTTTTATATTTGCATAGGTACATACATTGTACTGTTAATCCAAAAAGGTTACAAAAGCTAAGTTTTATGAGAAAAGTGAGCAACAGCAAGTTTAAATCAAGTATATCATTTAAAATCCCTTGAATTACCTAATTACCAGAAATCCAAGGTCTAAAGTCACATTAATGAAACCAATCCCTTCTTTCCCCTTAAATGTAGTATTACAATCACTATCAGATGCTTTCCCATTGAACTTTATGTTGCTGATAACATGGTGTTGAACAATGACAACTCAAAGTATTTTTTGCTAGAATAAATTAATCCTACAGATTTTCTACTGCAATCTAAATGACTAGAAATCTTTCTGACCTAACTAAGACCAACTGGGAAAAATGGAGCATCATGATGGCCATCATTTAAAAATATTCTGTATCACTAAAAGCAATTTAAGAAAATGTTACTTAAACATATCATCTCAACTGTACCACATATACAATGACAGGTCACCTTATTTTTCAGTTTTCACCCAGGAAAAAGTTTTACAAACCTGTCCCTAGTCATTCATTTCCTATTTGAGAATCAATGATGGCAGTAGCTGCAAATAAGTCCATTAATAGATTTTGTGAAATAACTCTAAAAATTAAGAACTGTAACTCCTTCCCAAATTGAAAAAGGTTGAAAAATATCCTGAAAATAAATCTTGTAAATGAGAAAAAAAGTAAATGCATGCGGTCTTAACCTTTAAAATTGCTTTCATCTCTATGTACATCTAGGATAAAACTGAAGATATTCCAACAAAGATAGATAAATAAACAAGCAGAAAGAAATATAAACATGAAAAGATAGAAAAATGAAGATATTCTAACAACCCCATAAAATTTTGATGTTTTTCCCTAAGGTCTTTTATATCTTAGCCTACATTAATGTATTCCATCTCCATTTACCTGATCATTACCCTCCAGTTTGTTCAGCCGGAACCAACATACACTAATTACACAGACATCACGAAGTCCTATTTGTCCTCGGTACCTCCCCAGACAGCAGGGAAATATTATCAAGGGTAGCCATGCTAAGTGATGATTCCTTCACCTTACTGTCAATCATCCCAGAGGGCTCAGAGGAAACTCCACTCGATCTCATTACCAAAGCCTAAGGGTTGGACTACAATACTCACCAGGAATCATACTTTAAGCAGCAGGCTGCCTGGCCAAGATGTGAGTCACAATGACTACTTTCCTGATTTTAAGTTTTGGTTTTAAAACAGTAAATACCTATTTTTCATTTACATCCAACATTACTAAAGACAGACAAAGCAACCAAATTTTGATTCGTTTGATTTAGGAATCCTCATATACAGGAAATATAGTCAAAAGTTGAAGTACAGAATCATTTAATTCCATTTTTTTTAATCAAAACCATAATTTTAGAGATTTGACACAAATACAACATAAAACACTATTTTGCTATTTCTTATGGAAAGGTATAATAGTCTTTCTACTTAAAAACATAAAGTTATTATAAAAGTAAATACAATTATCCAATGTGCATTTTAAGGAGTACACAATCTAAATTTTCAAATCCTTTTCTCCCACTATTCACTAAACTAATGAATTAGTTTAGGACCCACCAAATCTAGCTACCAAAAACATCAAACATTTCTCATTCCTTGTATTTCTTAACTTCTCTGGGATTACCTAAAATCAGATTAGTGGCATACAACCTTAGAATCCCCCTCTCCTGCCTCTAAGTCAATTAATAAGGCCCCCTTCACAAATCAAGAAATTATCTCACGTCAGCCCTAATTCCTAATAACTTATTCCATAGATCTGTCTCTTCTTGCTCAAAAATTGTATGGAGTGGTCCTAATTATTTCCTCTTTATAAGACATACATATATTTTAATATCTGTTAGGATAGTCCCCTCTTCAATTTTCCAGACCATTCTTGTATAGTTGCTCCTTTATCAATTCCCCACCCCCCAAAATTACACTATATTAGGATTTAACAGAAAAATGCAGACTAACTTAGAAATAACTAACATTTACAGTATTCGGTTTCCCTATAAAAAAACAAGTCCTCATGTAAGTCGTACAAATTTCATTTTAAATTCATATCATGAAGTATTTTACCTTTTCCACTGCTTCTATGAAATTATCTTTTTTTAAGCAGTATCTTCTACCTTGCCGATATATGTAGGAAAGGTATAGATTTTTCTAATTAACATATAACTATATTATATTGGTTTCAGGTGTACAACATAGTGATTTAACAATTATATAAAATACTAAATGCTCACCACAGTTAAGTGTAATTACCATCTGTCAACATACAAAGATACTACAATATTACTGACTATTTTCTTTAAGCTGTACTTTCATTCATGTCTAAATTATTTTATAATTGGAAATTTCTACCTCTCTATCCCCTTCACCTATTTTACCCATCCCCCCTGGCTTATGGCAACCACCAGTCCGTTCTGTGTTTATGAATCTATTTGTTTTATTTGTTCACTTGTTCTGTTTAGATTTCATATATGTAAGTAAATTAATATGCACTTGTCTTTCTCTGACTTATTTCACTTACCTGATACCCTATAGATCCATCCATTTTGTCACAAATGGCAAGATCTGATTCTTTATTACAGCTAAGTAATATTTCATTGTGTATATGGACCACATCTTCTTTATGCAGTCATTTATAAATGGACACTTAGGTTGCTTCGTGGCTATTGTAAGTAATGCTGTAACAGACATAGGAGTGGATATATCTTTTCAAATTAGTGGGGTTTTTTCTTCAAGTAAATTCCCAGAAGCAGAATACTAGGTCATATTACTAGCTATTTCTATTTTTAGTTTTTTGAAATACTTCAAAACTGCTTTCCTCTTCCCCACACCCTCTCCTATACTTTATTTTTTAATTGAAGTACAGTTGATATACAATATTACACTGGTTTCAAGTATATAACACAGTGATTCAACAGTTACCCACATTATTAAATCTTCACCCCCACTTAGTGCAGTTACTATCTGTCAACATAGGAAGATGTTACAGAATCACTGGCTATATTCTCCATGCTGTAATATTATCCCCATGACCAACTTATATTATGATTGAGAAATTTTGTGCCCCTTTATCCCTCTCAACCTCTCCACCCACCCACCTCAACCCCTACCTCATGGTAACCACCAGTCACTTCTCAGTGTCTATGAGTCCACTACTACTTTATTCATTTTGCTTTGTTTTTATAGTCTACAAATCAGTGAAGTCATATGGTATTTGTCTTTCTGTCTGGCTTATCTGACTTAGCATAATACTATCTAGCTCCATCCATGTTGTTGCAAATGGAAGGCTTTTTTGTGGCTGAATAATATTTCATTGTATATATGTACCACAGCTTCTTTATCCATTCATCTATTGATAGATACTTCAGTTGCTTTCATATCTTGGCTATTGCAAATATTGTGGCAATAAACATAGGGATACATATATCTTTTTGAATCAGGGATTTTGTTTTCTTCCAGTAAATTCTTAGAAGTGGAATTACTGGGTTGTACAGTATTTCTATTTTTAGTTTTTTGAGGGACCTCCATACTGCTTTCCACAATGGCTGTATGAACTGATATTCCCACCAACAATGTAGAAGGGTTCCCATTTCTCCACATCCTTGCCAACACTTATTATTTCTTATATTTGGGTAGTGGCCATTGTAACTGGTCTGGGTGATATCCCATTGTGGTTTTAACTTACAATTCCCTGATGATTAGTGAGGTAGAGCATCTTTTCATGTGCCTATTGGCAATCTGTGTTTTTACTTTGTAAAAATGTCTGTTCAGGTCTTCTGCCCAAAAACTACCCACAGAGGAAATCCCAAACATAGATGGCTTCACTGGTGAATTCTACCAAACACTTAAGGAATAACTGATACCAGTTCTTCACAAACTCTTCCAAAAATAGAAGATGAAAGAACACTTCCCAATCTAAGAAGCCAGGATCACTCTGATACCAAAAGACCAGAAGAAGACTACAGACTAATACCTCTTATAAATATGGATGAAAAATTCTTAACAAAACACTAGCAAACTAAATGCAGCAATATATATATAGGACTATACACCATGACCAAAGGTAATTTATCCAGGGATGCAAGGCTAGTTTAACATCCAAAAATTAACATAATATACCATATCAATAGAATATAGGACAAAAATCACATCATCATCTCAGTAGACAGAAAAAGCACGCCATGTTCATGGACAGGAGGACTTAAGAATGTTGAGATAATACTACTTCCCAAAGTGATCCACAGATTCAACACAATCCCTATCAAAATCCCAGCAGCACACAGTCTTCTACTAGAACTATTTTCTCTTCAAATACCATCTCCACAAATCTTTCCAAAGAATAAAAAGAGCCTGGAGAATGACACATAAAAGTTTAAGCTGCACTTTCTCCTTTAAAACCCAGAGAGATTTACACTGTTTGGCCTCCTGCCTAGATGCAGCTGCACTAATCTCATCAGTATATATGAACTGTGTTCCTGATTAAAGTCTGATTTTGAGACCGTTCTGGATTAGACATTACCTCTCAAAGAAAGCAAGAGAACTTCCTCAACAGAGAATAGGGTATCATACATACAACCTTAAGACAACCTAACAATAAGCCAACTAGATAACCTGCAAATCCTCCCTAGAAGAGCCTAAAATCCTAAATATAACAAATATCTTTTAAATGAATAGCATGGCTTACAAGAAAAGACAAGCAATCCCCAGGGATCAAAACCTAAAGGAAAGCTAAAAGCCAGACAATATCCACTAGATACTGTCCAACGCAGCTAATCTTGGAGTGTGGAAGTGAGGAATCTCAATAATTTAGAGAACTGAGTTTTAACTTTCAGAGAAAGGAACCATGTATTGTTGGAAGTTAGAAAGAAAAACTTCCTACATAAGACCAAATTGCTCAAAGATTAAATCCTCAGTGAAAAGGGAGAAAAATATCCATCTACTAAGTAGGGAGAAGACAAATACTTAACGTTATCTGCTATGGTTCAAAATAAAGGAAGAAGTCTCCTCTGGAAATTATAAAGCCTGGACCTGCCTATTCAACACAGGAAAGGAGGGAGGGGGCCTCATTTTTTTCCCCCACTATCCTCATAATTCAACAACCTTCATGCCAAGAAATTAATATAATATAGTCCCAGATCAGTGACACCCTAGAGAGCCTGGTAGAAACAAACATGGCACTCACCAGGAGAACTATATCTGCAATCCAAACCATGATGGAATTCAACAATAAAGATACCAAATACAAGGTCACAAGCCAAAACCTACACACACGAGGAAACAATCTGCTGAGAGGAAAAGTCAGAAAAAGACCTAAGAACTTGAAATAATACAACAGTATGATAGAACCTTTAAAATAAGTAAGCTAAAAATGAGTAAGACATGAAAGCAGGACTCAAATACCTAAGAAAAAAGATAATACAAAAAACAGATTTAAAAAGGAGCAGTATACCCAACAGGTTTCTCAACAGACAGTAAAGAAGACAAATTCAACCAAAGTAATCATGATGTCAGGCAATTTTCATCACAAAATAATTAGGAGAGATGTCACTGGGAAACAAAACATTCATGTGATTCACCCCCAAAAATTTAAAGAGGAACAAATGCACCATTATAATGGAGAGACCTGGTAAAAGCTACCTCAACCAAGTGAGCACACTTAGTGTAAGCAGAACCACCCAACAGTATGAACCCACCTCCTGACATGACACAGTAAAACACATCGCTTACGAAGCATTCTTATTAAAATATTCAACCTGAAACTATCCATGAGGAAGCAATCAGACAAATCCAGAATATCTGTAAGCCAACTGGCCTAGATTCCTCAAAACATCAACACCAGGAAAATCAAACAAGAAAAGGAAGGAGGGCAGGTGGGCTCTTGTGGATTAAGAGACTGAAGGGGCATAATAACCAAATGTAATTCATGAACCTTGACTGAACTGTAGACCAAAGAAAAATACTGCAAAAGACAATGGGAGCCAAGCGGGGAAGTTGAATATGGCTTGAATATTAGGTCATATTATAAAATAACTGGTAATTTTCTTATTTTTGACAAGGTATTATAGATTTGTAAGAGAATATTCTTATTCCTGGAAAATGAACATTTCAGTATTTAGGGATGAAATGTCACAATACTATAATTTATTTTCAAATTCTTTGGTTAAAAAAAAAAATACATGCATAATATATTTAGGCACTCACATATACAGGGATAGAGAAATAAGCAAATGTGTCACAATATTAACTGTTGGTGAATTTAGGTGAAGGATATACAGGCATTCTTTGTATTACTCTTCTAACTTTTCATTATGTTTGAAAAAACACATAAGAATATAAATGAATGCCCAGTAACATGAAAAAGTATCCAAAACCAATATTCATCAGGGCTCGAAATGAAAATAACACAGTGAGAGAATACATATGGCCCCTAGAATAGCAAAAAATAAAAAGGACTGAAACACCAAGTGTGGGCAAGGACATGGAGGAAACTGAACTCTCATACATTATCAGCAGGAATGTAATAATGGCACAACCACACTGGAGAACTGTTTGGCCCTTTCTTTTTTTTTATAAAGATATTATTGATGTACAGTCTTATGACGGTTTCACATGAAAAACAATGTGCTTACTACATTCACCCATATTATTGAGTCCCCCTGCCCCATACCCCATTGCAGTCACTGCCCATCAGTGTAGTAAGATTGTTTGGCCCTTTCTTCTAAAGTTAATATGCATTTATTTATGCCAAGGGTCAGCAAAATACCACACACCCACAGGCCAAATCCATTCTAAGGACTGTTACTGTACAGTCCTCAAGCTAAGAATACTTTTACATTCTTAAAGGACTGGAAAGCAAAAAACAAAGAATATGCAAAGGAGACCATATGTGACCTGCAAAGTCTAAAATATGTTATCCAGACAGGACAAAAATATATTTAGCATCCAAAGAGAAAGAGGTTTTTCACCCTCATCTACCCTCTGACCCAATAATTCCACTACAAGGTCTTTATCCAAGAGATATCCAAGTTGTGTGTCTATAAAGTGACTTGTACAGGTGTAGCTCTGGGGGGAAGGAGATTCCTCTCCTGGAATTAATTCCCCTATGAATCCAGTGAAACCCAAGTAAGACAAAGGGAAGGGAGAAACAGTATTTACAGCTCACAGCTTGCTCCAGTTCGCTAGCCAGGCCGCTCCGACCATGCCCCCCACGATGCGGCGTGCAGGCGCACTTTCCCCTAACCAACCCCTTGGGAGGAGCTCCATCGGTGCAGCCTTGGTGACTGGCAGAGGCCAGGCCAATTACATACCAGGAACAGAGGGGAAGATAGAATGGCCGTTTTCCCTCCACCCCTTGCCATGGATTGACCGGGAGGCTCTGAAACATTCATTGGTATGTAAATGGCTAAGGCTAGGAGGGAGATTCTGGAAATTCTGACATTTACCCCCAAGAGGAGTGTTTATAAGAAATCTTGTCCATAAGACCTAAAAATTGGTAGATGTGCATTTGATACACCTATGTTGTCTATAGTTTGACAAGCCAAGCTTAGAATTCACATGAAAGAGCAGAGACAAGAATACTGAACACCACATTGAAGAGCGTGATGTTGGGGAAGGCAACTAATGGAAGAAAACTGCATAGTCTTCTTTAAAAGCCAACTTTTTTCCATAAACATTGTTTGCTGATACAAGTTAGTTGACTTTCTTTGTGTGACTTACCATGTAATAGTTGGTTAGTCTTTTTCCCCTGCTCAACTGTTAAAAAATGAGTTGTTTGTAACATAAAATAGCTTTCACAATCTTGCAGTATTTTCCTATTGCAATATTTACATTTCAATTTATGAAATTAACATATAAAGCTATGGGTAAAATTGCAGTATTTCCAGAATCTCTCCCCTGGCCTTAGTGCCTTATCAATGTTTCCAAGCGGTGGGGAGAAGTAGTCTATCTCCCTATCAAGGGAAGCAAAGGAGTATCTAGACGGGAGAGGTTGGGTGGGGTCCCTTTCTGCAGTCAGATCATGAGAGACACAGGCCAGCAGAAGTGGGCGACTGCTTGTAGGCAATAAGCAGATTTCTCCCACTTTATTTCTCCCTTTGACTGATTTCAGTTTCAAAGGTAATTTGCCTCAGGCTGGGAAAATATAACGTCCCCCTCCATCCCTGGAATTACAAAGCATATGAGATTTTTACTCCAAGTTACATTTAAAAGGCTTACTTCCTGGAAAAAAAAAATTGAAACATTTAACAATACATCTGAATAGCATACCTTGTTCATATTACCCATATTGGAAAACTGATTAGATATGTAATCTTTGTAATCATGTGTTAAGGAAGCAAAATATGCTGTTAGAATAATCCACCTTTTTTCAGCTTCCTTGAGATTGAGGCAGAAACCACACATAGGCTTGGCCCAATTGAGAGGCTTAACTTAAACTTTGAACATTCTAACCATCATTATTATCCTGCTTTTACTTACAGTATCGTTCTAGAAATTGACTTAAAGTAGGTCATACTAAGAGGAAGTTTTCACTGACATGCACTGCTTTTCCTGTGGGGTCTGACAAATCTTATTCTAAACTATCTAGTATAATCTCTGGTTTATTCACTGCTGAGCCAAGCGGCTAAAAATCTTTAAAACAGAAAACTATCACCTCTACTTGAGAAAGGATATGAATGACAAGAGACTTAAAACTTTCAACTCTTTGGAAACTAGTTTTTTCAAAGTCTGAAAGGTGTCTACCTCAAGACCAGAATACAAAACTAGAAATGTAAGAATGGGAAAAGTCAGTCATACTATTTGGGCCAACAACTTACAGAAATAGATTATTCTTTAATGCCAATATCAAAATATAAAAATATATGAAAGATTCAAAATATAGATAATTTTCAACTATCCATGCTAACAGTCACCTCCATGAGAACACAACATAGGAAATTAACTACATTTTGATAAGGAAAAAACAAGTAAAAGGTTCCTCATAGACTTGAAATAAAAACAGTGATGTTTTTCTCTCTCCATTTATCCTTGAATGAAAATGCCTCCAAGCTAATACACTGACAATAAGCACAAGATGAGAAGAGTAATGTTACACTTATTACTAGCTTGATGGTGACACAAACTTTTCTAGAGAGGTTTGCTATTGGTAAATAAATTCCTTGGTTTACCAATCAAGGAAGAGATGAAAGTAACAGTTTTCTAATTATTTCATGAATATCTTGTGAGGAATATAAACAACTATTGAAATTATCACAGTTAAAACAAATTATTAGTAAAGAAGCCAGAAACCAATATTAAAAAAAAACTGTATATATGAAACAACAATGCAAACAATTATATGCAAAATAAGTTTATTTAATTACTTCATTCAAGTGATTTTAAGCAAAAAAGAAATGAGTATCTTAAATGTACCCGTCAAATAAACTAGATAAGATAAATACTTAACTTTTATTTTCTAGAAATTAGAGTAGCTTGCAGTTGTTTCTGCTTTGCTTTTTTAAAAAGGAACAAAATTATAATAAGGCAAAATGAACATACTTCTAGATAAAATAAGAAATCAAAAAACTTGAAAATTATTTGTATTAAATTACTCTATAATAAAGGTGACATTACCAACAGAACCCAAAAGCAGGGTGAAAAATGAAAAACAGTAATTTATATTAAAGTGCAACTACTTATATTTCATCCCATAAAGTTCCAATAATTTATAATCTTTTCCCACAGGATTTTTTCCCACTCATTCACAGTTCATAACTGCTAAAAAATGCCTGCTGTGCTAAAAATCCCCAATAAAATTATGTATTATTCACTGCTTCATGCTATACTTTCTTTAGTTCATATTCAAATAGCATTAGCCTATCTTTCATTTATCAAACTTTCAGCTGAACACAGGAGGAAGGCGTTTAGGAAGGTTAGACAATCACAGTGCTCTCGTAGTGATACGAAGTTATGTGGGGAAAATGCTCTCTCTCATAGAGCAGCACTGTATAAACATTTCATTAATCTTTGAATCTAACATTCTCGTGCTTTGCTTAAATCTATTTGGTGACCAGCAGTCTAACAACTTTTTACTCTATTCTAGGTTTTTAAAACCTTGAAAAAAGAATAATTAAGATACACATTGCAGACATTGAGGCTCCCATTTAGCTTAAAACGAGAGTAATTTAACAGATTTTTTAAATTGTGTATACCCTTTCCAAGCCAAGAAAAAAACCTACATCTTTCACTTTTGTTCTGATTCAAATTAAGCAAAAACATACTTACAGAACTCGCATCAACATCACTATGAATGGCAACCGTTTTAATGCCCATCCTCTTGCAAGTTTTAATAACCTATTTTAAAACACATTAATGTTACCTATTAGCAGTTAATATTTAAAGGGATTTAATAATAAAAGTTAAAGTAAAATGAAAAATAAGACTAAAAGTCTACTCACCCTACATGCAATTTCTCCTCTATTAGCAACAAGAATTTTATCAAAAGTCTGGAGAGTGGAAAAAAAAAACACATGATTGTTACTCCCACTTTGGGTCCAGAAAACATTACGTTATTCCACAATTAAAATTGGACATGAGCCTAATAAACATTACTTCCTAGAGTAGTATTAAATACATACATACATTTACAAACAGCTTACTATTAAACGCATTTGGTAGGATCTGACCCTATAATTATTCTGTTAAAGCATCAACTGACTCGGGTAATAACTCAAAGTAGACTGAGGAGTATTTATAACGTTCTCATGCTTTGCTTAAATCTATTTCGTAACCAGCAGTACTTATATGTAATCTTGCCTAAAGGTAATCTTCAAATAATATCTCAGAATACTAAAAAAAACTTCAGGCTAAATTGCTTAACAATTTGCTTGATCTTTTACTTTTCTAAATTCAGGGAAATTCCAAGTGTCATGAGTTGTTTATCAAAAGAAAGTCTGATATAATTTATATGCCATCTCTATTGGGGTGGGACATTAAACAATATTTTTAGTATCTCAGAAGAGAAACTACTATGCTTATATCCAAAGATTCCCAGACCAAGCAGATCATGCTACTTGAATACAATGTTAAATTTGAATAACTATCAAGTTTTGGAACAGCTGAAGCTGCACAACAGAAAGAGTAGTTCAATTCTGTGTGGGGCAAGAGACCTAAATTCTAAGCCCATGTTTGCCACTAATGACCTACTTGACTTTAAGCAAATCAGGTGCCATAGGTCTTGATTTCCTCATACATAAGCTGATCGAATTTTAATAGGAAATTAGTAAGATTCTCTTCTTACTCTAAAATTGTACAGGCTAAACCTTTTGAAGAAATACTTAATACACAATTACAATTAATTTCAATGCAAAACACTTTAGTACACAGTTATTGCTGGGTTAGTGAACTGTTATAAACAGAACTGTAAAAAATATTAAAGTTATATTCTTAAAAGAAAAGTTAAAGTTCTATATGATCTTTAAAGTATTCTTACATAACTGAAAGCAATATTTAACCCAACAGGGAGTCACAGAATCTCAGAAATGGAAAAGGCCTTCAAAGTCTTGGTTTAACTTTTAGATCACACATGGCTTATTCCACCAAACTGAGACACGCCTCTGCCTTAAAAACTGATATACTAATTTGACAGAATCCTGAGTCATTTAGAGCCTTGAGCAGACAGTCCCTTAAAATACCCTAAACTCACCTCAAACCTGAGACTATAAAACCATCTGCCTGCCTATCCCCAAATGGTCATGATAAATCCCTGCAAACAGTAAGCATATACTAAGTAAAAATGTTTATATTTTCTTAAACTGCATTTTTAAATGTGCATTTTTACTAAGTACTACAAGACTATATCTGATAAAAAACAGCACAAACTCTGCAAGTTATACTAAGCAATTACAGCAAATATAACAAACTATGATAACATCATATGGATCAAGTAAAATTTCCATCCTAACTTCTATCCAAATGGCAGAGTAATAGGTAAGAACTAATCTGGCGCCAAACTGCCTCGACTGGAATGCCAGCACTACTGTGGGTCCTTCCTGTGTGTGTTCTGTGGGCAAGTCATCCTTCCTGACCCTCGTTTCCTCATATGTACAATGACAGTAATAATAGCACCTGCCACAGGAGGCTGTGAGAGAATATGCATTAACATCCCTACAGTGCTAGAATGGTGCCTAGCAGGTAATATACACTCAACAGGTACTAGCTATAGCATAAGAATTAGTGAACAGCTAACTGTCACTCACCCCTCTGGGCCACACACCAAAGTGTTATGTACCCAGGAGTGTGATCCTATCTAACAGAGAAGAATCTATAGCAAAATGAATACTTCTACCTGACACATCCTCTGTTCAGGGCCTGTGATGGTAGATTTTATGTCAACTTGACTGGGGGCTACAGGGTACCCAGATCAAGCATTACTTCTGGGTGTATCTGTGATTTTCCAGATGAGACTAACTTGTGAAACGGTGAGCTCAGTAGGCTGCCCTCCCCAGTGTGGGCGGGTATTTGCAATCCATTGAGGGCCTGGCAATAAAAGTAGAGGAAGGGAGATTCTCTCTGCCTGCATGTTGAGCTGAGACATCAGTCTTCTCCCACACATGGCCTGGGGTTTACAGCACTGGCTCTCCTGGTCCTCAGGCCTTTGGACCTGGACAAGGGTCACATCGCTGGCTTCCCTGGCTCTCCAGCTTGCAGGTGGGCAGATCAGGGGACTCTGCAGCCTCCATCAGTGTGTGAGTCAATAAATCCCCACATACATCTCCTACTGGTTCTGTTTCCCTGAAGAACCATGACTAATACAGAACTACTATGTATTACCAACTAGTGCACACACTTAATAAAGTTAACCATATCAATTAACCTTTCATACATAAGGTCTTCTTTTAGATTAATAGCAGATCTAGATGGTTCAGAATTTAAAAGGTACAAACAAGGATATACTACTGTAAAGACACCAGCTCTTTTACCAAAAGGCAACCACTATTACCAGTATCCTGTATATTCTTCCAGATAGGCTATGCATATAAAAGAATATACATACAAACAAATTTAAACCAACTTTAAAATTCCCCCTCTTCATCAACAACTACAGATAAACAAGGGCACTTGATAACTTCAATGTACAATACGGCATAATCCCTACAAAAGCTGTTAAGTACTATAATATAGCCATGTGCAAGAGGCATGTTAAGTGCAGAAAAGGGAGAGCGAACAGCATATGCAAAGGCAGTGACATTGAACACAGAGGGCAACAGAAATCTCCAAGTAATTTTTAATACAGCTCAAGCACAAACTATGTAAGGGGGAGTCATAGCAAACAAAGCTGAGGTAAAAAAGGCCAGATTATGAAAGGACTTATCTGCTGTTTAAGGAACTGGGACTTTACACTTTGTGTGGAGAGCCACATACATAAGGCACTCTGAAGATACTCTAAGGGAAAAAACACCCCTTTAAGTCAGGAACTTGAATCCTTGAAGACACCTTTCAGGTACCATGAGAGATAAAGAAGAACTTCTGCAGCAGCTGTTCCGGGCCATGATGTCAGCAGGGTAAAAAACACATCGGAAATTCCCGGATTTTTTTTAAGTTACTTTCTTTTAATCCATTCTCTCTCTATCCCTTCTTCCTTCCCCTCCCTATGCTCAGACCTTTACAGCTGGGCTGTAAAACCTCCACCTCCACTTCACGACATTCAGAGACAAGGAGAAGGGCTGAGCTGGTTTGTTCACTGGGGATTGTTGGAAGAACACTGGCAGAACTCCAGACACTGAGTCACTCACCAAACACTTCGGAGAAGGAATACAGCACAGTGGGTAAGACCGCCAGCTCAGAAAGACAGGCTGAGTTTACACCCAGCTTACACTTACTATCTGTGGGTTTTGAGCCTCGGTCTCTGAATATATAAAACTGAGTTGTTAAGGATAATGTTAAGCAGCTGACATTTAGGGCACATGCTTTCTGTATGTCAGGTGCTGTGACCAATTCCTTCTGTGCACGATCTCATTTAAACCTCAGAATACTCCTGTGAGTTCAATTTTTATAATATCTCCATTTTACAAATGAGAAAACTGAGGACCAATAAGGCCAAATCTCTTGCCTAAGTCACTTACAAAGTTAACTAGTGGTAAAGCCATAGTTCACACCCAGGTACTCATGTCAAAACACACCATGACATGGCATAATCAGAGTACAATGGTGCAAGCTTTAAACCTGGTACTATTAATACCACCTAAGACCACACCATAATACTATACTGGCTCCCAGTAACTTAAAACCTAATGAAACTTCCTGATCTTTTTCTAAGCAAATTACTACCAAGTTAAAACTTCCCTAGTCTCATGAGCATGCACGAGACAAGCTAACTTGTTAAAAAAACAAGTCAAAAAATAACATTTTTAGTAATGATTAAATTACACCTGGCTGAATTTTTACTTTATGTGAGTCACTGATAAAACATGAAGACAGTAAATTCAGATCAGATCAATTTATTTAACAAATACATATTACCAATGATCAGATCCTCCTGTATTTAGATAGTAACAATAAACAAACCAGTACAGTGTTTAACCAACAATTACAAGAATAGCCAAGAACCCCTGGAGGTGGAAACGTCCGATCAAATGCAACCTTCAAGGGAAAAGGTAAGCCTACCAACTCATATAAATATGCTCCTACATTACGAGTAGCTGCCCAAAGAAAGACCCTGCTGACTTTATCATGACTGAAGACTCAGTATACTTGCTCCACGGTTGCCTCAGGCAAAGGCACAACAATGGAGATGGCAAAAATGGCAGGAAGCAGATTTGATTTAAGACAGTTATGACAAAACATGTCCCTTCTTAGTGGACTGCGGGGAAGGGGAAAGGTTCTCTTCAAATGTCCTAAACCAAGCTAGTTATGCACACTTTATTTAATTTTGGTAATTATCAGTGGCCACCAATGTGGGAGGTGAATTAGCTATTCCTGTAACCTATGAGTTTACAGCAGTAACAAGTCTCAAACCAAACTGCCACATATATAGACATTGATTAACAAACGTAAAAAGCAGCTTAAATCTGCTCAATAAGCTTGGTGGAGCCTCAACTTCCTGCACTTTGTGATGCTCCAACAGTCTGCATGAAAGGTTCACCTGAAGCAAATGCACAATATTCTGACTGGCTGGCTATCTTGTCAGACTCAAGCTATCAGGAATCTCCCAGACAAGTGGCTGAACACAGGACTATTTCAGTCAGATATCAAGCTTAGGTTCTACCCTTAAAAGTAAAGAATGAAATGGGGTGAGTCTAGTAACCATAATGTTGCTCATGTATGTACATGCTCATGTATTACATACATGTTGCTCATGAATGTAATTGTACATAATGATATCAAAATTAAAAAAAGTAAAGAATGAAAGGCCAACTAGATTGTTAAACTCTGCTAATTCTGGGCTCAAATTTCTATAAAGTAATAGCCAAAATTCATATCTTAAGTACCACTAATTTCATCAACATGAGCCCATTTCTAACACTTATTATGCTGATGAAGAATGCTACCAGTGTATGTGGGAAGAAAGATGGCAGAACCATTTATAGTTTCTTTCCCCACTCTGAAATGTGGCCTCTTGAATAATACAAGCTAACCACACCTATGGTGCTCCTAATTAGGACAGTTCACACACCTGTGTGCAAAACACACACACACACACACACACACACACACGCATCCCAAGGCACACTGTCAGTGCTGAAGTTTTTAACACTACAGTTTCCGTAACAGGAACATATCATAGCTAATTCATCAGGGCCTGTGCCATCCAATAAAGCATTAGCCACATGAGGCTATACTGAGTACTTGAAAGGTGGCGACTCAAATTGAGATGTGCCGGAAGTATAAATTATACACTGGATTTAGAAGGCTTCATACAAAACAAAAAAAAATAGTAAAGTATCTCACTGACACTTTATATACTGATTATATGTTGAAATAACATTTTAGTACTGAGTTAAACTATATCATTAAAATCAATTTAACCCATTTTTTTAATGTGGCTATTAGAAAAATTAAAATGACATGTGTCCTGCAGTTGTGTCCACATTGTAATTCTATTGAACTACACTGATGTAGATCCTTTCTTTCAAGCTTCCAGGTTCTTTTGAGTAGTTTTGTATACTTCAGTAGATGACTGAGAAGACACCTCAGCTATTTTGTTCTCAATTAACCACTCATGATCAGTTCTATTTTCATGACATTCAACTTAAACCATGTCTTCCCTTTTTATTTTTTGAATATGCTTTTCCTTTTCTTTACAGCATCATTTATATACAATCTTATGTTGGTTTCAAATACACAAGAGAAAAGATGGTGGTGTGAGAGGAGAGACACAGGCTTCCTCCTAAAACTGGATACAATTAGAATATTTAATTGGCGCAACTAATCCTGAGAGACCAACAGGAAAGAGGATGTGTCAAACTGCACACACCTGGAGAAAAAAGCAGACCTCAGCGAACGGGGTAATGTACCAGAGCTGTGGCTCCGTGGGACCCCCAAGCCCCTCCCCCACCCCAGCTCACCGGCGGGAGGAAGACAAACGGAGCAGGGAGGGAGTGGAAGCCTGGGACTGCTGAATACCTGGCTCCGGAGAGCTGCGCTGGGAGCACAAACCTACATTTCATGGTGCTTTCATGAGACTCGCATGACTACCGGGTTGAAAAGTTAATACAGGCAGAGTTCCTGGGGAGACTGAGATTCCGGCTGCTTGTGGAGAGCAGGGATCCATATCTGGCTGCTCTGGGACAAAAACTTATACCTGTTTGCCCAGCCCACTGGCTCAGGCAGTGGAGACAGGCACAGCAGCCAGGAGGCGGGGAACAGCTCTTTCCTCCACTCAGGCTCCAGTACCGGCTCCCCGGTGACCCTGAACATTGCTTCAGGGGCTGAGCAGCTCCAGAGACTACAGCTTCTGGACACTAGAGGGCGCCATATAAAAACATGAAACGCCTAAGGAACCTTGTCCAGAGTAAAATTGTTAATACAACTCCCGAGAAAGATTTAAATGGTATGGACCTCGTGACTCCTCCTGAAAGGGAGTTCAAAATAAAAATCATCAACATGCTAATGCAGGTAGGGAAAGACATCCAAGAACTCAGGAATGAGTTCAGGTCGGAGATCCAATAGTTGAAGAACATGATGGAGGGTATTAAAAGCAGGTTGGATACAGGGGAGGAGACAATAAATGAAATAGAAACTAGAAAAGAGGAATACAAAGAAGCTGAGGCACAGAGAGAAAAAAGGATCTCTAAAAATGAAAGAATATTGAGAGAACTGTGTGACCAATCCAAGCAGAACAATATTTGCATTATAGGGATACCAGAAGAAGAAGAGAGAGAGAAAGGGATAGAAAGTCTCTTTGAGGAGGTAGTTGCTGAGAACTTCCCCAGTTTGGGGAAGGAGATAGTCTCTCAGGCCATGGAGATCCACAGATCCCCCAACACAAAGGACCCAAGGAAGACAACAGCAAGACACATAGTAATTAAAATGGGAAAGATCAAGGATAAGGACAGACTGTTAAAAGCAGCCAGAGGCAGAAATAAGATCACATACAAAGGAAAGCCCATCAGGCTAACATCAGACTTCTCAGCAGAAACCTTACAGGCCAGAAGGAAGTGGCATGATGTATTTAATGCCATGAAGTAGAAGGGCCTGGAACAAAGATTACTTTATACAGCAAGATTATCATTTAACTTTGAAGGAGGGATTAAACAATTTCCAGATGAGCAAAAGCTGAGAAAGTTTACCTCCCACAAACCATCTCTGCAGTCTATTTAGGACGGACTGCTATAAATAGAAGTGTTCCTAGGGGTGGATAGCCATCACCAGAGGTAGTAAAACCACGGTAGGGAGGGTGGAACAGCTGACTGTGAGGCAAAAGCAAAATTAAATTGACTATCCCCAAAGTCAATCAAGGGATAGACAAAAAGTACAGAATTTGATACCTAATACATAAAGAATGAAGGAGGAAGAAAAAGGAGGAGAAATAGAAAAGAACCTTTAGATTGTGTTTGTAACAGCATACTAAGTGAGTTAAGTTGGACTCTTAGATAGTAAGGAAAGTAACCTGGAAACTTTGGTAACCACGAATCTAAAGCCTGAAATGGCAATAAGTACATACCTATCGATAATCACCCTAAATGTAAATGGACTGAATGTACCAAACAAAAGACATAGAGTCACTGAATGGATAAAAAAACAAGACCCATCTATATGCTGCTTACAAGAGACTCACCTCAAACTCAAAGACATGCACAGACTAAAAGTCAAGGGATGGAAAAAGATACTTCATGCAAACAATAGGGAGAAAAAAACAGGTGCTGCAGTACTAGTATCACATAAAATAGACTTCAAAACAAATAAAGTAACAAGGCATAAAGAAGGACATTACATAATGATAAAGGGCTCAGTCCAACAAGAAGATATAACCATTATAAATATATATGCACCCAACACAGGAGCACCAGCATATGTGAAACAAATACTAACAGAACTAAAGGGGGAAATAGAATGCAATACATTCATTTTAGGGGACTTCAACACACCATTCACTCCAAAGGACAGATCCACCAGACAGAAAATAAGTAAGGACACACAGGCACTGAACAATACACTAGAACAGATGGACCTAATAGACATCTATAGAATTCTACACCCAAAAGCAACAGGGTACACATTCTTCTCAAGTACACATGGAACATTCTCCAGAATAGACCACATACTAGGCCACAAAAAGAGCCTCAGTAAATTCAAAAAGATTGAAATCCTACCAACCAACTTTTCAGACCACAAAGGTATAAAACTAGAAATAAATTGTACAAAGAAAGCAAAAAGGCTCACAAACACATGGAGGCTTAACAACATGCTCCTAAATAATCAATGAATCAACGACCAAATTAAAATAGATATCAAGCAATATTTGGAAACAAATGACAACAACACAAAGCCCCAACTTCTGCGGGACGCAGCAAAAGCAGTCTTAAGAGGAAAGTATATACCACTTGAGGCATATTTAAAGAAGGAAGAACAATCCCAAATAAATAGTCTAACGTCACAATTATCGAAACTGGAAAAAGAAGAACAAATGAGGCTTAAGGTCAGCAAAAGGAGGGACATAATAAAGATCAGAGAATAAACAAACAAAATTGAGAAGAATAAAACAATAGAAAAAAATCAATGAAACCAAGAGCTGGTTCTTTGAGAAAATAAACAAAATAGATAAGCCTCTAGCCAGACTTATTAAGAGAAAAAGAGAACCAACACACATCAATAGAATCAGAAACGAGAAAGGAAACATCACAACAGACCCAACAGAAATACAAAGAATTATGAGAGACTATGAAAACCTATATGCTAAGAAGCTGGAAAACCTAGAAGAAATGGACAACTTCCTAGAAAAATACAACCTTCCAAGACTGACCAAGGAAGAAACACAAAATCTAAACAAACCAATTACCAGCAAAGAAATTGAAACGGTAATCAAAAAACTACCCAAGAACAAAACCCCCGGGCCAGATGGATTTACCTCGGAATTTTATCAGACATACAGAGAAGACATAATACCCATTCTTCTTAAAGTTTTCCAAAAAATAGAAGAGGAGGGAATACTCCCAAACTCATCCTATGAAGCCAACATCACCGTAATACCAAAACCAGGCAAAGACCCCACCAAGAAAGAAAACTACAGACCAATATCCCTGATAAACATACATGCAAAAATAGTCAACAAAATATTAGCAAACCGAATTCAAAAACACATCAACGGGATCGTACACCAAGATCAAGTGGGATTCATCTCAGGGATGCAAGGATGGTACAACATTCGAAAATCCATCAACATCATCCACCACATAAACAGAAAGACAAAAACCACATGATCATCTCCATAGATGCTGAAAAAGCATTCGGCAAAATTCAACATCCATTCATGATAAAAACTCTCAGCAAAATGGATATAGAGGGCAAGTACCTCAACATAATAAAGGCCATATATGATAAACCCACAGCCAACATCATACTGAACAGCGAGAAGCTGAAAGCTTTTCCTCTGAGATCGGGAACAAGACAGGGATGCCCACTCTCCCCACTGTTATTTAACATAGTACTGGAGGTCCTAGCCATGGCAATTAGACAAAACAAAGAAATACAAGGAATCCAGATTGGTAAAGAAGAAGTTAAACTGTCACTATTTGCAGATGACATGATACTGTACATAAAAAACCCTAAAGACTCCACTCCAAAACTACTAGAAAGGATATCAGAATACAGCAAAGTTGCAGGATACAAAATTAACACACAGAAATCTGTGGCTTTCCTATACACTAACAATGAACCAAGAGAAAGAGAAATCAGGAAAACAATTCCATTCACAATTGCATCAAAAAGAATAAAATATCTAGGAATACACCTAACCAAGGAAGTGAAAGACCTATACCCTGAAAACTGTAAGACACTCTTAAGAGAAATTAAAGAGGACACTAACAAATAGAAACTCATCCCATGCTCTTGGCTAGGAAGAATTAATATCGTCAAAATGGCCATCCTGCCCAAAGCAATATACAGATTTGATGCAATCCCTATCAAATTACCAGCAACATTCTTCAACGAACTGGAACAAATAGTTCAAAAATTCATATGGAAACACCAAAGACCCCGAATAGCCAAAGCAATCCTGAGAAAGAAGAATAAAGTGGGAGGGATCTCACTCCCCAACTTCAAGCTCTACTACAAACCCATAGTAATCAAGACAATTTGGTACTGGCACAAGAACAGCATCACAGACCAGTGGAATAGATTAAAGACTCCAGACATTAACCCAAACATATACGGTCAATTAATATTCGATAAAGGAGCCATGGACATACAGTGGGGAAATGACAGTCTCTTCAACAGATGGTGCTGGCAAAACTGGACAGCTACATGTAAGAGAATGAAACTGGATCACTGTCTAACCCCACACACAAAAGTAAATTCAAAAAAAATGGATCAGACCTGAATGTAAGTCATGAAACCATAAAACTCTTGGAAAATAACATAGGCAAAAATCTCTTGGACATAAACATGAGCGACTTCTTCCTGAACTTATCTCCCTGGGCAAGGAAAACAAAAGCAAAAATGAACAAGTGGGACTATATCAAGCTGAAAAGCTTCTGTACAGCAAAGGACACCATCAATAGAACAAAAAGGTATCCTACAGTATGGGAGAATATATTCGCTTAAATGACAGATCCGATAAAGGGTTGACATCCAAAATACATAAAAAGCTCACGCACCTCAACAAACAAAAAGCAAATAATCCAATTAAAAAATGGGCAGAGGAGCTGAACAGACAGTTCTCCAAAGAAGAAATTCACATGGCCAACAGACACATGAAAAGATGCTCCACATCGCTAGTTATCAGAGAAATGCAAATTAAAAACCACAATGAGATATCACCTCACACCAGTAAGAATGGCTACCATCCAAAAGACAAACAACAACAAATGTTGGTGAGGTTGTGGAGAAAGGGGAACCCTCCTACACTGCTGGTGGGAATGTAAATTAGTTCAACCATTGTAGAAAGCAATATGGAGGTTCCTCAAAATGCTCAAAATAGACTTACCATTTGACCCAGGAATTCCACTTCTAGGAATTTACCCTAAGGATGCAGCACTCCAGTTTGAAAACGACAAATGCACCCCTATGTTTATCGCAGCAGTATTTACAATAGCCAAGAAATGGAAGCAACCTAAGTGTCCATCAGTAGATGAATGGATAAAGAAGATGTGGTACATATAGACAATGGAATATTATTCAGCCATAAGAAGAAAACAAATCCTACCATTTGCAACAACATGGATGGAGCTAGACGGTATTATGCTCAGTGAAATAAGCCAAGCGGAGAAAGACAAATACCAAATGATTTCACTCATCTGTGGAGTATAAGAACAAAAGAAAAACTGAAGGAACAAAACAGCAGCAGACTCACAGAACTCAAGAATGGACTAACAGTTACCAAAGGGAAAGAGACTGGGGAGAATGGGTGGGTAGGGAGGGATAAGGGGGGGAGAAGAAGGGGGGTATTATGATTAGCATGTATAATGTGGAGGGTGGGGGAAAGGGGAGGGCTGTGCAACACAGAGAAGACAAGTAGTGATTCTACAACATCTTACTATGCTGATGGACAGTGACTGTAATGGGTTTGTGGGGGGGACTTGGGGTAGGGGAGAGCCTAGTAAACATAATGTTCTTCATGTAATTGTAGATTAATGATGACAAAATAAAATAAAAAAAATACACAACAAGGTGGTTCAACAGTTACCCATACTATTAACTCCTCACCCCCTCTAATGTGGTCACCATATATCAACATAGTAAGACATTACAGAAACATTAACCATTTTCTCTGTGCTGTACTACCATCCCTGTGACCAACCTATATTGTGATTGTGCATTATTGTGCCTCTTTATTCCCTTCCCCCTCCCCCTCCTCCCTTCCCAGTCCCTCCCCTTTGGTAACCAGCAGTCCCTTCTCAGTGTCTGTGAATCTGCTATTTTGTTCCTTCTGTTTTGCTTTGTTTTTACACTCCACAAACAAGTGAAATCATTTGTATTTGTCTTTCTCTACCTGGTTTATTTCACCGTATAGATCTGTTGTAAATAAAAGGCTTTCTTTTCTTTTTATGGCTGAATAATATTCCACTGTGTATATGTATCAATCTTCTTTATCCATTCATCTACTGATGGACACATAGGTTGCTTCCATATCTTGGCTACTGCAAATAGTGCAGTGATAAACATAGGGGTACATATATCTTTTCAAAAAAGGGATCTTGTTTTCTTCAGGTAAATTCCTAGAGGTAGAATTCCTGGGTCAGATGGTATTTCTATTTTCAGTTTTCTGAGGAACCTCCATATTACTTTCTACAATGTGATCTCTTCTTAACCAAAACTCTCCTCCTGCCCTCTTTGATGACTTCATTGTCACTAAATCGTGTTTTATCTCCAAGCACTGCTCTAGGCCCTTTCTCACTTCTATTACAAGCCTCATACATTATCATATGTCAGGATTTTAATTGGAATTTCTTTGTCCCAAAATTTACAATACACAGAATTGCCTTCAATCAAAATGAATCATTTAAGTAGTAAGTAAATGAAAAAAAAATTATCAAGCTTAGTCTAAATCTCTCCACTGCCCAGTGTTTAAGAAGGAATGTTGTACTATGCTTAATTATTCTGCTGAAAACAGGAGAAACACATTGTAAATTTATTCAATTTTTGGCATAGATATAAATAAAAATTATAAAGATATAAATACAAAATTGAAGAGTCAGGTTGTAGCCCACAATGAAAAAAAGGAAGAAAGATTGAGGACCTAAGAAAACCTATGATGTTAGAGCAATAATAATTAACATCAATAAAACTTAATCTGTCGCTGAACAGTGTGGAGACATGAAAGTAAAAACATTAAAACTTAGCTGGTGACAGTATTTTTTAAATGCTTACTTTTTCGTTAGAATCATATTCCACTGAAGAGAGATGACGGGACACGAGGAAGCACTGTCTCGAATGGTGTGGAACATGCTACAGACAAAACACAACAAAACAAAATGTTGAAATAAATAAACTACAGATACTTGAATGGGCTTTAAAATATTTTTTTCAGGGTAATTCTTCCAGTATGCTTCTAGCTAAAATGTTTTATCAATCAATACATGTAGTTCTAAGCAACATGCCCTAACTATGGAAGGTAAATCATAACTAAAGACACATCCCCTTAGTACACAAGAGAAACCAAAGGCATCTCCAAAAAAGTTTAAGAAGCAATGGATACAAAAAAAAAATTCAATGAAAGGTCTTGCCGATCATGGCAGGATTAGAATGTCACATAGCACAAAAAAAAGGTTATGCAACCTACAGGAGTATTGGCCTTCAAACAACTTCAGTTTTAACAGTGACCCGTGAAAAGTAAAACATGTTTTTTTATTTGCTGATATCTTGCACATGATTTCTTGTTTTACTTTTTCTGCTACAAAAGTGGTTTGGCGATAAAATAAAAAGATACTAATAGTCAAGTTCACTTATAATTCATTATTATAAATGTTTGTGGGAAAAGGGTACCTTAAAGCTGAAAGATGAAGAACAATCACTCATAAAAATTACAGCCACATTTACCCAGAAGAAAACAATTTACCTGGTAGTCACTGACAATGCTAGACCCAAAAGGGGGCAGGGGGTGCATGGAAGGGCTGGAAAAGGAGAGGCAAAAAGCAGCGGGTACCACCTCTGGGAACTTCCCCTTAGAACCGTCTAAGAGGATAACTCAAATAAGAGGTAAAATGTTTCCATAGCAACATTTTTAAATGAACTCAAAATTTATACAGTTACTTTTTTAAAGTATCAAGTCCCAAATTTCAAAATGTAATATTTATACAAAAGTCAAGGTAATAGATATGAAAGATATACTTTACAAAATCAAGCTAAATATCCAGTAAAAGACCAGGAAGAGCAATAGATTAAGAATGGGAAGAAAACTGTCTTTGTTAACTATGCCCCTTTCAAAGACCAAAACTCACGTATTCCTTCAAGCATCCCGTGAATTCCAGAGTACTAGCCCCAATTTTAAAAGTGAAAAAAACTGAGTCAGGAGGATTTTAATTTTTCAAAAGTCACAAGGCTATGCTGTAATGGTTACAAGATTTAAATAGATCTGTTAAAAGCATTCTGAAGTTTTTATTTTGAAATAATAAAATTAGTGGGGCCTCCCACTATAACAGTAACATCTATGCAAAGATATGATTTGGGGACAAAAAAACAATTTACAAGAGGATTTCACCACTCCCAGTATGCATAAATAAAAATCCAGTCTTCTACTGCCTTCAGAATAGCTATAATTTAGCAACTTTACTCTTACATCAAACTTAATAGAATAAAGACACTACTTCTTCCAGGAAAATCATGTCTTGTGTTTACAGCCTCAGCCAATGCAGAGAACAAACTAAGAATAAAGAAAAGCAAAAGCTACCTAGGAATTTCTCACATTTATTGTGCTGCAAGGTAGCACTGAGATATTTACACAAGAGAATAAAGAGCATACCAGCTTCCTATCAATTTTATTAACATGGAACAACAAAATAGTTTACATTTTTACAAATTCTCCCCAATACTGTAAGGGACATAATGGTCTTTCATGGGAAAAAGTCAACATATTATTTTATAAAAGGCAAAAATCATGCATGTGTCTTTAATCACTAACAAAGTGTGTAACTGATTCCTAATGGCAAAATCCAAATGTGAGTCTTCAAGAGACAAAATATAACCCAGAATGGACATTTTAGGTATTCTAATTAGCTTTGGAGAGTGAGAGGAAACATGTCTAGGGAAGGGAACATTTCAAAAAGTGGCATACCCATAAGAAGAAAATAAATCCTACCATTTGCAACAACATGGATGGAGCTACAGGTTATTATGCTCAGTGAAATAAGCCAGGCGAAAAATGACAAGTATCAAATGATTTCACTCATATGTGGAGTATAAGAACAAAGAAAAAACTGAAAGACCAAAATGGCAGCAGACTCACAGAACCCAAGAATGGACTAACAGTTACCAAAGGAAAAGGGACTGGGGAGGATGGGTGGGAAGGGAGGGATAAGGGGAAGAAAAGGGGCATTACAATTAGCAGACATAATGTAGAGAGGGGGCACGGGGAGGGCTGTGCAACACAGAGAAGACAAGTAGTGATTCTACAGCATCTTACTACGCTGGTGGACAGTGACTGTGAAGGGGTATGTGGGGGGGACTTGGTGATGGGGGGAGTCTAGTAAACATAATGTTACTCGTGTAATTGTAGATTAATGATACCAAAATAAAAAATAATAAAAAAGAAAGCGGCATACCACCTGGGAAAGCACACTGGGAGCAGAAACCCAGTAACCAGAATTCTAATTAACTCATCCTGATACTATTTCTATGATTTCAACAAACATCTCTAACCCCTCCGCTAAGAAATGAAAGTTTACGATGACTTTTTTCTAAGGTGCTTTGCATTCTAGACCATGTGAGCCAAGACGGGGACTAGGACCTCTCTGCTGACCTGCTTGAGAGTGACAAGCCCGCTCTCAGTCATAATGTAAGGTGACCACAGGGAGAGGTGCAGCATGGAGAACAGGCAATGATTCGGTAACATCTTTCTATGCTGACAGATAGTAACTATACTAGGGGGTGAGGACTTAATAATGTGCATAACTGTTGAATCACTGTGTTGTATGCTTGAAACTATGTATCAACTAATACCGCAATTAAAAAAAAAAACACATGGAACTACTTGGGTGGAAACAGCTAATTTCATAGGTATTAATTACTTTAAATTATGCATTAAATTTCTAGGATAACTTTGGGATTTAAAACCTCAGGACTCTATCTCATCGTATAAGCTCATGAAGAAAGGATTAAGCTAAACCTGGCCCAAAAGGACAGAGAGTTTCTAACCCAGAATGATCTGGAAATCTCTTAAGTGGGTCAATTGACCCAACATATAATCTATTTACTTTCAGGAACTACCAATAACATAAACTAGCATAAAAAGCATCTACACCACACTTAAAACTCTATCGAGTCTATTACAAATTGCACCTGGCCAAAATGTAGAAGCTATAGCATCACACCTAATTGATTAAACTGATTTTTAAAAATCTTTTTTGTTCTACTTAATACTTGGTTCTGAAGATCTGACAAACTATACCATCAGTATAAAAAAAATCATATAGTTTGTACACATGTGACTCTGTGATGATGCAGCCCAAAAATTTTAAAAACATGGATGCCCCCGCTTAGCCAAGTAACTAGAAGTAGAAATGGCTCAAACAGACAGAACTGCCACAGCGGAACCACCACTACAGAGAAACAAGGGTTTGGGCAGTTCCCACAGCAAGTCCAAACTGGTTTGTAGTTGGCCTCATAAAGGTTCTCTCTGTTCCTTTTACCCTGGGCAGACCTTCATGGAAATTCAAAATTATAAAGAATTCAAGTTAAAAATCAGACAATTTTTGTAGAGCTACAACATAAAATTTTTCTAAATGTAGGGAACAGTTGGGAAAGATCTGCTAATTTGGACCTCTACACAGAATTTAAACATGTATTATTTTTGTGAAGCTTATAACAAACTGGCTACAAGCCCAGTCCAAAATTCTTTTAGGAAACTTCCTAGAAATAAGAAGTCCTAGTGGAAAACTTTAACCAACTCCATTTATAAAGATTATTTAGCCCATCACAGTCAAAAGGAGAAGAGCCAGCATTTACAAAATGACTTCCCAGTAACACACTTCCATTGGTTCTCTTCTGAAAGAATAAAGGTATCCTATTTTTTCCACACTTAGAAAAGAAATGTCTGCTAACAGCATGGCAGATGGCAAGTAGCATGACCTTCAGAGTCACCAGACCTGAGTCACCTCATAGCTCCCCTGCTTCACAGTTATGCAACATTGAGCAAATCATATCCCTGGACTCCAGGTTCCTTCTATAAAATGTAGGTGCCCTGCTTTCCTACAGAGTTGTTAAAAGGATCAAACAAGCTTTATAAATTGTGAAGCACCAAGAAACTGTAAGATACTACACAAAAACTAAATCCAATTATGTATCTGTCCCTGTCTTAAAATTATTATCAGACCATTTGGAAGTTACCATTGGAGTAATAATGTAGTAATTAAGAGCTCTGGTCTACCTATGTTTATCACTGTACAATTTGCAATACCCAAGATATGGAAGCAAATTAAGTGTCCATCAATAGATGAATGGATAAAGATATGGTACATATATACAATGGAGTATCATTCAGCCATAAAAAGAAAAGAAATCCTTCCATTTGCAAAAACATGGATGGATCTAGAGGGTATTAAGCTCAGTGAAATAAGCCAGGCAGAGAAAGACAAGTACCATATGATTTCACTTATTTGTGGAAAATAAAACAAAGCAAAGCAGAGGGAACAAAATAGCAGTAGACTCATAGACACTGAGAAGGGACTGGTGGTTATGGAGAAAGGGTGGCGGCAGGTCCAGGGAATAAAGGTGCACAATAATTCACAATCACAGTATAAGTTGGTCACAGGGATGGTAGTACAGCATGGAGAATATAGTCAGTGATTCTGTAACATCTTTCTACGTTGATAGATAGTAACCACACTAGAGGGGAGGAGGATTTAATAATATGGGTAGCTGTTGAACCACTGTGTTGTTCATTTGAAATCAATATAAGAATTGTGTATCAATGATATACTTTAATAAAGTATATCTGGTCTCTACTCAGAACCAGACCTGGGTTAGAATGCTGGCTTTCTTAAATACATAGGTAATTTCCTCATATATAAAATGGGCATAATAACTACTTACCTAGAACATAAGGCTGTAATGAGGATTCCATGAGAATGTGTAAAATGCCTAGCACAGTTGTGGTTATGTTATAGTAAGCACATAGTAACTGTTAACCAAAAAAAGAAACGGTGCTGCTTTTAGACAAAGTGCTTTTTTAGACAAATGGATACATGCTTTCCAGCCATTGCAAACACAGAAACATTCTTTTCTAAGCTAAAATAATATCTATTTTAACAGTCTGGACAGTGGATTCAAGGGGCAGCCCAAACTGGCAAAAATAGTAGCAATTATCTTAAAGAACAATTTAAACACTAGCTCTGCAAAAACCAAAACTACTGTTGTTCTTAACATATCTACAGACTAATTCATTATCAGGATGCATTCTGCTTCAAAACAAAGAACTACCCTCAAAACTGGGGGTTAATGTAGCCATAAGACTTACCAAGGTGCAAGTCACCTTTAGCTAGTGCTTTATCTTCAGTTTCCAAGCAAAGGTCCTCTCTTCCGTGTTCCTTTACACCAAACTGGGAAGCACCTCGTGCATGTTATTTCAGCATTTTAACAGACTCAGAGTGACCTTCCAAGGAGATGACCTCTAAAAACTCTAATGTAAGTCAGGTCTTTTCAACTAAGCATAGCTTTTTCTTTCAAACAGACCTCACTAGCCAACCCAATCTTTTATCTGTTGAGACCTTCTGTAGAAAGCTAAGCTGAATATACAGCATGTAAGAAAGATATCAAATCTCATGACTCTTCACAGTAAGCTAGAGCACCTGAAAACTGTATATATCACCCCTTAAACCTGATCATCCCATGCCAGCTTCCAAACCAGGCCATTTCTCCTACCCAACCTGTAACAGATGCTGCTGGTGCCCATGCAAAACCTCTTCACAAGGACTCATGGTGTCCCCAGCTGATACAGTGACGACTCGTGGCTCACGCCTGCTTCCTCGACTGGCCAATTTGCCTCAACCAGACAGTTCTCCATCAAGCCAGGGAGCTACCCCTTCTCCCGCCCACAGTCAATGACTAACATGGGGGTTCAAAAGGCCATCCCCCTCACCTCAAGGTGGGACCAATTCAGTTGTGCGACCTAATTTTTACAAGCAGCCTATCCAAAATGGCAGCCGCCAGCCACCTGCAGCTACTGAGCACTCAAAATGTGCCCGTCCAAATTCCAATGTGCTCCAAGTGCAAGACACATACCAGATTTGCAGACTTGGTATCAAAAAGTAGAAAAGACCCCACTAACTTCTAACAATTACATGTTAAAATAATATTTTGAATATATTGGGTAAATAAAATGCTTTAATATTAATTTCACCTTGTTTTACTTTTTCAATGTGAGTGCCAGAAATTTTAAATTACATTTGCAGCTCACATTCTATTTCTGTTGGACAAGGCTGATCTAGAGCAGTGCTTCCAGACTTTACCATGCATCCCCGTGACCCGGAGGGCTTGTTTGGACAGACTGCTGAGCTCCACTCCCCATTTCTAACTGACAGGTTTGGGGTACACTGGAAAACCTGCATTTCCAATAAGTTCCCAGGCGTGGCTGCCGCTGCAGGCTGCAGTTCCCACTTTGAGAACCACAGCTCCACGGTGGGACCAGACTGAAGCTCTTCGGCAGCTCTTCTCCAGCTGGGACCCCTTCTATACTGCTTTCTTCACTCTTGACCACCACCTGCACAAAATCCCTTTTCAGGTTCTGCTTCTGGAAAACCTAAACACCCCACCTCCACAAAACTGTTTTTACACAACTATAACTTCCACAAGTGCCAGATTAATAACAACAAATGAGATGGGAAATATCACTGTACTTTTTATATAAAACAAGCATCAAATAAATTACTTATTGGATGCTAGTTGCCCTTATATCATGTATTATATGCACTCGGCACTAGGCCAGGCTTGTTTTTCCTAATGAATGAATGGTCCTCACTCCATGACACGGACAGCTCTGTGGCCTTCTGCTTCCCTCTTTTCCATGACTGCTATGAGGCTCGGACTACTTTCTGTACCAAGACGTGTAAGTTTGCCCTTTCTCCTTTTCGCTAACGTTCATTAATATGGTATTATAAAGGCACTGAAGTGAGACCTGAGCTTGAATCCTGAATGGCCCACTTAATCACTGTGTGATGTTGGGCACATTACTTGACCTCAGCTGTATGAATGAGAAGCACATGAAGGCGGTCTGATGATGAGATGAGAACACAGCTTTCTTCCTCCTTCGCCATTTTCAGTAACCCCAGAATCATTTATCAACCTGAGAAGGTGGTTTCTGACTATTTCCCACACACACTACATGACCCCACAAACAACAGATAAGATCAGCCACCCCTCTATGTTCCAAACTAAATCAAATTATTTTAATGTAACTACTGCCTTGACCTTCCCTCCGAAGCTTCAGATTTCCCTGTCACTAAGGCACTACTGCACCCACGGGCTTAGGTCAATGTAAGTCATTCCTTTTTTTAAATTAAGATATAATTCACATACTAAAAAAATCATTCTTTTTAAAGTATATAAGCTCAGCAGTTATTCATAAGATTGTGGAATCACCCCCACTATCTGATTCCAAAACACTTTTTCATCACCCCAAAAAGAAACCCCTTAGCTACCAGCAGTCTCTCTCACCCTCACACATGCCGCCTCACCCCACCGCCCCAGGTCCCCAGCCCCCGGCAACTGCCAATCTCCCTTCTGTCTCTATGGCTCTGCCTATTCCGGACATTTCCTATAAATGGAATCCTACAATGGGTGGTCTTTTCTGTCTTCCTTTCAAGGGTCCCTGATCTCTCTTTCCTTTTACCTCCCATCTAATCCAAAAGCAAGGACTACTGGCTCTAGCTCCAAAACACCTCCTTAGCCTTCCTGGTTCTCACCAACCCAGCACCACCACCCTAACATCATCTCTAGCCTGAACTTCTACAACAGCCCCCCTGGGGCACTCTCCACACAGGAGTCAGAGTGGGCATTCCAGAACGTAAACCTACCTGGCCTAGCCCTCCCAGGGACTCCGTTGTTAGGGTAGGTTCCAAATACAAGCCCCGACCTCTCTGTCCTGCCACCCTTACTTCCTAGTGTTCCTCCCTCCCTCACTTCACTCGAACCACACTGGCAAGTCCATCCTGTGGTTACACCAAATTCCATCTCTCCTCAGAGCTTCTGCCTTTGGAATGCATGCCCCCAGATAGTCACATGGAGGGCAGTGTTAGTTTTCTGGTCAAATGCCACATGATCAGAAATGTCTCCCCTGTTTTCCTTAGGTAACATCCCCCACACACACAGGGCCAACACCACCACTCCTTATCCCACTCCTTTCAGAGCATTTAAACCATCTTGGAACTCACCAATTCATGTGAACACTGCCAGGCTCCTCGACTCAAATGTAACCACGATGAGGGCAGAAACATTCACTATTATATCCCCAGCACTGAACAGTGTCTGGCACATAGTAGGTGTAGTGGGTTGAACGGTGCCCTCCAAAATGATGTGTCCATGTCCTGGAACTTGAGAATGTGGCTCTTGGAAAAAAGGTCTCTGCAGACATAGTTAGGTCAAGGGTCTGGAGATGAGATCATCCTGGCTCCTGTCACAGTCTAAACGCAACAAGGGTCCTTGTAAAAGAAAGGAGAGCGAGGACGCATGAGGAGAAAGAAGAGAAGGCCACATGAGGTCGCAGACAGAGATGGGAATGACGTAGGCGCAGGCCAAGGCAGGCCTGGGGTAGGCGAGGGGAGAAGCTTTACTGCAGCCTTCGGCGGCAGCATGGACCCACCAACATCTTGATTTCTAGACTCCACAACTGTGAGAGAGTAAATCTGGGTTGCTTTAAGCCAGCAGGTATGTCCATGGATACTGTCTTAGTGTTCCTGACTGAAATTCTAAATCTAAATCTTCCAACATTTTTTAAATTCACTTTTATTTTGATCTTATTATAGTTGACCCTTGATCAACACAAGGATTAGAGACACCAACCCCCTATGCAGTTGAAACCTGCACATAACTTCTTTGTTGTTTTTGTATGTATCTTTTGACTCCTCAGAAACTGAACCAATGGGCCACTGTTGGCCTTTCTAATAACAAGCAATTAACACAGATTTTGTGTTATGCATATTACACACTATATTCTTACAATAGAGCTAAAGAAAATGTTTTTCCAAATTACTGCAAATCTCCAAACTTTCAATACATTTACTGAAAATAATCCTTGTGTAAGTGACCCATGCAGTTCAAACCCATGTGGTTCAAGGGTCAGCTGTATATTAATCCCCTCCCAGTTTAATCTTTTTTTAATGAAAATGTTAATAGGAATTTAAAATAAATAAACTAGTTTTTTAAATCATGTAACACCTTCATTTTTCAAAAAAGTATACATTTGCTTCAACTAACAATTTACTGAAATTATTCTCATTAAAGACCAAAGAAAGACCTTATCAAATTCTTCCTTCAATCTTTATTTTCATTGCTTGACCTCCATACACCAGGGACACAGGGAACATGTAATTTCTTCTGATCCTCTCAGTGCATACCCCAGTGCCAGGCACTTAGTGGATGCCCCACACTTGGTGAATGCGTAATTACATCTCTAGAGGAACAAAGAAAGAATGCAATGGTGGCTCTTCTCAAATCATTCCTCTAAATCCTACTATCTCTTCTTCTTCCAAATCCTAGATTAGGGTAATAAGACCGAGTATCTATTCAATTAAATATTAACATACTATATCCTTCCAAGTTCACATACTCCAACTTTTACATCAGATCACCCAAAAAGCACTTTCTTCCCCGAAACTCAACATGACTCTTGGAGTCCAACTCCAGATACCTAAAAGGAAACACTGTTTTCACCACTTCCCCAAATTTTTTTTCCTTCCCAAATTTCCTTTTGTATCCCTGTTCTCCCATTTACCTACATTTTTTATCAAAAACTGGCATCATTTAAACAAATCCTTTTCCTTCATTCTCTTAATCAAAAAGGTCACCATCTTTCCTCCTTGCTTAGAAAAGGGTTCTACCAATCACTCCTCTGTTCTGAATCTCTTAAAAACAGAATAAAATCCAAAAAGCAAATGTATAAATGCACAAATGTCCATAAGCAATTTTTATACCAGAAACTGATTTCTATAATAATCGTAGATTTGTTTTCCCAAATGATTGTCAGAAATCTATTAACCTGTTAGAAAGATTTGCCTCCAGGCAATGCTAAAGCATTCAGATATCCTTACACATCCTTTTCTTTGACTAGAAAAGAAAATAACGGATTTTAAGGAACATAAAGCATGAGCATTCAAGATTCATGAATGCACTACATAATGAGACCATCATTCAAATGGGAGACAATTTGTAATTACAAAAAACAAGCCTTTGGCATATTAACATCCAAGGTTCAAATTCTACCTCAGGCAACTGTGTCCTTAAGCAAGTTACTTAACTGCTCTGAGCTTTTTTTCCTCTTCTTTAAAATTGGAATTTTGCCCCTAGGTGTTACATGGATAAGAAGTAACATATGAAACCATATAAAGTATATAAAAGTTCAATGAACTGTAGCAATTATCATAAAACCAACATCTTGAAACCACTGAACAATGTAGACAAAAGAAAAAAACTAGGTCAACAGAATGTTTAAAAGCTGATGCACAAAACAAGACTAAAAGGTGAATGAACTTTCCATATACCCTAAAAGCAATCCAATTCTGTTAACTGGCTAAAAGAATGGTTAGAATTCTCTAGACTAGAATCTAGTTAGCAATCTGCTTTCCAACAACGAAATAGTTTGCAGGGGTGGAGGGAGAAATGGGAGGAATAAGATCTCAAAAAGTTCTGCTTCAGACACAGACTTAGTGGAGCACATTTCAAGTTCACAGAAGAGATGAATGGAGAGAAGCTAAGCAGCAGCTCAAGTTCCTCTCAAATGACAGTGAACTTCAGAGTTTCTTCCCACCTCCAGGAGAAATTCTTTACTGACACAAATATAATTCTACTCCAGTCAGTCCTATCCCACATTCATGTCCATATTGTTTTAAACACTGTGCTAAGAACACAGAAATAGACAAGACACAGTCTTTGCCAACACATTAAAAGAAACCAGGGGAAAAAAGTCAAAGCTTACACATTAACACAGAAATCATATACAAGTGTAAGTGCCTGTGGATAAAATGAAGGTTCTTATGGCCAGGGTTCTCACCTGGCCCTGGTCAGCTAGCGCACTTACACACATGTGTGGGCAATATACATAGTCACTGACTCTATATAAAGAAATCCACTCAGTGCTCTGGGTGGCATGGCTGCAGGAGAGCAGAGCAGAGGCTGGAGTGGTGGCAGCGCTGAGGACAGAGGATCAGAGGACGGCTGTGCAGGCAGAGAAGCCCAGAGGCAGAGACTGGCTTGCTGCATGCAGACTCGCTCTGAGTGGACGGATTCTAGTCATTTACCTGCCACCGTGGGAATAAAGTTGGACATAACCCTTTCACCCCAAGAACATTCTACTGTCATTTCTTTGGTCACATTGAATCCATAGTGAACTTGTCCAGGGCTGAAACACATTGGCAAGGCAATGCCCAAACAACTGCCTTTTCTGTTAGCCTCTCTAATCTAAAATATGGCAGTGTAATAGCACACAGAAAATAAAATAAAATGTCAGTGTAATCTCCCCCATGTCCAACATGAATGGCTTCCCAATGCTGTAAAATAAAGTCTGAAATTAATAGCACCATCTACAAGTCACAGCGTGAGCTGACTCACACCTACCTCCCTGTCACCCAGCAGGCTCTAAGCCTAAGCAGAATTTTCTCTGTACTTGCAGCTTGTCATTCCCTCTGACCACAGGCCCTTTACAGCGTGCCCTGTTCTCTCACATAACTACACTCACCTCTTCCCTCTGCCTAGAAAAAAGTCACTTTGTCCTTCAAAGGTTGTTTTAATTTTCACTTCCAAAGGAAAACACTCCCTTCCCTTAGGCAGTATAGTATGATTAAGGGCACTGGTTCTGGTTCTAAACCCTACCTCCGCCTCTTAGGAGTTCTGTAGCTTTAAGCAAATCACATAACACTTTGCGCCTCAATTTCTTCATCCGTAAATGGGGATTATACGATTGTTGCAAGGATCGAATAAATTAATTCAAATAAAGCATCAGAACGGTATCTAGGACATAAAGTTCAAAATCTTGACTTGGTCAAATCCCTCCACTTTATTTTCTTACAGCACCAGGACCTTTTCCCCTAATAGCATTTCACATCCATTTGTCTCTCCCTGACAGACTAAAATTTCTACAAAGGTAGAAATATTCATTCACCTAGAGATGGAAGAGAGAAAATATTCAAAAAAAGGTTTGTTGAAGAAAAAGAAAAAACATAGCTGAAAGAACGAACCCAAGGCCCCATGCCGTGACTTGTCTAATACACAAAGCGTCTGTGTGATTCCAAAGCCCACAAGAGTAAATGCCTCCTTTGTAAATGCCCAAGAGTCATGCAACCCCAATCAGTATAGCCAAAAAAGATTAGCAGATTAAAGAACAATAAAGATGAAAAACAAATTGTATAGCAACAACACAAAGAATGTTGTTCTTTGAGAGTGGGCATTCTGAAGTTGGCGCTAAGGTAACACAGGTGCAGGCTTCCTTCCATTACCATGATCAGCTCCAGCTCTCAACGCTGCTCATCTAGGCCTCAGTTCCCTTCTCTTCAAAAGTAGGACGGGCCAGATGATCTCCAAAGTATCTTTCAATTGTAAAGTTCAACAATAGTAAGTCAAGGTGTGTGTCAGTTTCTAAGGTTTTTTTTTTTTTAAGGAACTTGAACAAGCAGACGGAACCAGATGACAGGTGGTCTTCAAGGAGAAGGAATCATTCTAAAGAATTTGTTCCAGCGATTTAATAAGCCCTATTCATAAAGTAAAGTAAGTAGTCTTTGCTCAGAAACTGAGAGGCTTCATGCTTTAGATAAAGTGTTAAGAGCCACACACAAACATTCCAAAACAAGTCCAGGCTACCACCATGAACCCCTAGCACATAAAGAACAGTAGCAAAAGGTATTTAGAACAGTACAAAAATCAGGCAAACCACTACATAAAAAAGAAAAATAAATTCACAAGATGCATATACAGTATACTCTGATGTAATGCAATTAAAGTAGGCTTCGACTCAAAGGTAAAGGCAGTAGCAACCCTGGCATCGTGTGATACTTAAGAAGTTGACAATCCTAAATCTACGTCAGCAGCAATTCACAGCGACCCTTCAAAGCAGGAAAGAGGCAAGAGAAAAAGGAAACTGTAAGGATCCTTAAAAACACACGGTGGAAAGCTCAAAAAGAAGCCAAGTAAGGCACAGGGACCGTGCACGGGAAAGGCGTGTAAATTACTGCCGGGAGGCTGTCAGCCGCTCCCAGAGAACAGAAAACACGCCTGCGGGCTCCGCCGGCGCCTGTGCCCTCCAAGATCCTCGGAGTAACAGCTGCAGCGAAGGCCGCCCGCTCTGCGCCGCCCCAGCGAGAAATCCCGGGGACAGGGAGCGAGCGGCGCCGACCACCGCGGAACCGGGGCCGCGGGCGTCACTCGGGCGCCGCGGGGCACCGCCGGAGCGTCCTCAGCGGCGCGGGCCACCGCCAGGCTGTTGGGCCCACGGAGCCCCGTCGCTCCTCACCTGCAGGGGCCACAGCGCCGCACCCAGCATCCGCGGCTGCGGCGACCGCCGCCCACGCCGTCCGGCAGAGACCAGCGCGGCTGCCGCCACCCAGATGCCCGCCATTGTAACCCCGGCCGACCGGCGCGCCGCTGACCTCTCACCCCGATAGGGGCGGAAAAGGGAGCTCCCGCACTTCGGCCAATCAGGAGCCGGAAACCCGAGGCCCCTCCCCCGCCGCGCAGGAGGGGCGGGAGCGGGACTACCCGAACATCCCGAGCTGCGAGCGGGACCGCTGAGCAGGCGCGCACCCGGACCCGGAGGGAGGCGGGCGAGTGGCGCGCCGGCCCGGAGTCCAGCGGGGGCTTGTCTACCCCGGACCCCGGGAGCTAACGAGGCCGGGAAGACACGCGTGAGGTCCCGCGCCTGCTTGGGAAAAACCCCGTGCTGTACCAGCCTCCACTTAGCTACCGACGCACAGCCAGGCCACTTAATGTCAGCGAGTGACCCCCGCGCCACGACCTCCCCGCTGTGTCCTAAATTCAGACACGTGCTCAAACTATACTCCTGCATGTTTGAAGGCATAAACTGACAAAGCACCAAACCAACGTAAAGCTTGGGACAACTGATAGCGTAGAAAACGCTCTAGATCTAGAAATCAGAGATTCCAGCTTAGTCCTATTTCTACCTCATATTACCCCCATGTCAGGGGAATTAACCATAACCAGAGTCAATTTCTGTTACTTGCAAGTAGGCACCCTCATTATTAGTGAGTACAACTACTAAGGGCCAAACCTCATACTAGATGTCTCAGATTCTCTCTCATTTATTTACTCCTTAAAAGAACTCTAATGGCCCATACATTTATCCCATTTTGAGAAACTGAATTTACAGAGGCCAAGTCACTCAGCTAGTGAAGGGTTTCAACCCCGGTCTGGCTGTCTTCAGAGACAGGGCTTTTGTTTTGTTAACATTATAGAAATATGTTAACATATCCAGAAGACAGAAAACAGTATTATAATCTCTCTGGCACCCTTCACACAGCTTAACAAATCACCGTTTTGTCGTCTTTTTTCATTGACTCCCCTTTTTATTTTTTGCTGGAGTATTTTAAAGCAAATCTCAAACAGGTTATCTCATCTATAAATAGGCCAGTATCAGGGGCTCTCTGCTCTTAACTATTTTGCTACTCCTACAGAATCACCTTAAGAGCTACAATGCCAGGAATGATTCAGAGTATGTCACAGCATGGCAAATGCCAAAAGACATACAAACAAAATGCTTGGGGATACCGGAGGTGACATTTAATGCAATTAATTTTAAAGCCAAAGTAGGAACTTTCATGACTGCCAAAACAAACAAGAGTATCAGCTTGACAGTTTTTCTCACTTATGTTATCTAAGGCTGGAATCATATCCTACCCAGGAAACCTGCTTTTCTGTTGTTTTTCTTCCTCTATTTTTACCCTTTGGATTAGTACTCCTTAGATTCTGTCAGTTTTATCTCACAGAAGTTCTTTTTGTGAAAGGCACTCGTGGCTTTCATGAAACTACTTGTTCCATACTATTTCTCCACGCATTCCTTCAGTAAGAGAGCTCCTGTGTTTTCACTGAGCACATGGCCACCCAGCTAAAGGATGCAGCCTCCCTTACAAGAGGCGTGGCCATGTGACTAAGGGCTGTTTATGGAATGTAAGGATTGTACCCCTAAAGAGTAGGGGCATGCCCTCCATTTCCTCTTCTCTGCTTCCTGAAAGATTTGCTGGTGGGTGCTAGAGCACCCATCGTAACTCACAAGGCAGGAGCCCCATGATGAAGATGGCAGAGCAATCAGAAAGGAGGAGCCCAGGTCCTGGGCCTTAAGCTTTCCACCGCTTAATGCACACTGTGCTCTGTAACTTTTATCTTGTTTAAATCATTGTTACTTCTGCCTTTACTATAGTAGCTAAAACTGTATCCTGAGCAACTCATAATTTAGTACCCAGAAGTGAGGTACTGACATAATGAAACCTGAAGTATGTGATGATAATGTTGACAACCCCAAAATAGCAAATAAGAAGCAGGAAAAACTAATGATCCTTGTTATGCCAAGTGGTAAAATGGTCATTTTTAAATCTTGAGTATAACACTGTTATTGCTCTCTCTGATACAATCTCTAATTCTGATACAATGTTTTCAAGGGCATATGATTGGCATTATGAGCTAGACAGCTCTACCTCCTATGATCTATCTGTATTACACAGTTGGTATTTTATCATCTCCAAAACCTGCTTCCTGTTATCAATGTCTGAAACAGTTGTGTCATATATTTTGTCCAGTCTTCTTATTTATCCATAGTGGGAGGGAACCAGTAACTCCACATTGGCCAGGAGCATGAGCCCTCTCTCAGGATTTTGAAAACATTTTTACATTATCTTCTAGCTTCCCAGGTTGCTCCTGAGAAGTAAAATGCCAATCTTATTCTTGATTCACTGGACCCTATTACAGTCACCTGTCTGATATTGTGTAGTGGCTATGAAGCAGAGGAAAGTCAGGGTTTAAGAGAATCATGAGCAGTCACATGTATAACATAGTAAGACTGCACTCCACGAAGAGACTCTGACCTTTCAGCTGCGTACATTTGGCTGTCTTTGAGTGGGAGTATGTGCAGACTAGGTCCTGGATTGGAAACTAAGTTTCCCCAAATCCTCTTCCCTGTGTGGTTTCCAGTTGGGTTAACCAAAAGAGGAGCTTGTACAATATTTAAAAGGCAGGTGTGAAGTGGTAGTAGCCTCACACTTAAAAATTAAAATTCCTCTTGGAAGATTATTACCATAGTAACATTTTCCTGGGAGCTCTCAGTTTGTCCTCAGTCACCACTCTGCATCCACCCAACTGCTCTCCTTGCTGACCACCAGCAGCCCCAGACCATCACCAGGGGCTTAACTGCGGACCCACAGAGGGGGGAGCTATCCAGAGGCAACTGCCTCTCCTTCGCCCTTCCATAAGATTCTTCCTCACATTCCCATTTGGTAGCCAGACATGCGTGGTGCCTCAGCTATCCCTCAAACTCTAACTTGTCCACCTTGGCCAGTGCATCAGGCAGACGATTTTAATCTTTCTTTGATCCTATTGTAACTATTGACTAAGGTGAGTGTGCACTGGGGAGGGGGAAATAACCAGTTTTCAGGGATTACTGGACCCTGGTTCTGAACTGACACTAACTCTTAGGCCCCAAATGCTACTGTGTTCCACCAGTGACAGTAGAGCCTGAGGGAGGTCAGGTGATTTGTAGAGTTTTGACTTGGGTCTGTGCAAAGTGATCCTAGTGCATTCCTGAGCCACACTGTGATGATTCCTCCAGTTCTAGAATGCATAGTTAGAATAGACATACTCTTCAACTCTTCATAGCAGCTCCACACCCTGACCGAATCCTGACCTGTACATGGGATGAGAAAGGGAGTTGTGCAAAACTATTAAAGTGATGAAGGGGTAGACTGTGGCAGAAATTCTTCTGTCCCCTAATATCCATCTTCCTCTCATTACTTCAGTAAGAGAACTCTCACAATTTACACAGACTTCAGGTGAAAACTACATTTCCCAACTTCCATCCCTGCAAGAGTGGTCAGGTTACTAAGTTTTGGCCAATGGCATGTAAGCAGACATGACATGGGCAGCTTCTGAGTTATGTCTTTAAAAGGAAGGGGCACGCCTGCCACTTTTCCTTCTCTTCCCAGCTTGCCAGAATGTGGGCACAACAGTGAGGGCAAAGTTGTCAGTGATAAGAAGACAGACAGGTGTTGCGGAAGGCAAAACAATACACAAAGAGCTTCTGAGTACTTGACACTGAAGCTGCCATGTCAGCCCTGGGATGTTTTGCTTAGATTTTTATACAAAAGAGAAAAACACTGCATCTTGTTTAAGTTACTATGTTTTCTTTTGTCTTGTTTGCCTTTGTTACAGTAGCCAAACATGTATCCTAACTAATAGAGTACTACTATGTATCTGTGTCCTGGCCATTTAAAGTTAGAGATTCTAAGGAAAACCCCTAAGAAAGGTAAGAACATGGCAGGAACCGGCTAGCTCCTCTCCAAACATGCTCACTCTTCCTGAGCGAGGCAACATTTTCTAACTTCCCTTACAGTTAGATATGGTAGTGCACCTGAGGTGTAGCCCACAGAATGTGGATGGAAGTAAAATACCCAGTCTCCGGCTAGGGTATTTCACTCAGAAACCCTTCCATGTAATCCTTCACACCCTTTCTTTATCTCTTCTAATTTTCTGAGATATCTGCAGGCAGAGACAGAAAGAGCACTAGTATCTCACTGGCTAACTAGCCCCATCCTTCTTGCCCTCCCACACTGAACTGTCACATGAGCAAGAGGTAAACTTTTTATCTCCTTATGGCATTGAGATTTGGAGATTACTAGAACAGTTAATCTCCCCAGTCTAGTACAGTATGAGTAAAGGAAAATTAAATAGACTAAAAAGGACTTATGTACACATCCAAAGGAAAAAGGTAATACTTAAGAGCAAAGTGGATTCTTTTTTCCTGAAACTTGAATGAAAAAATATTTAACACTAAGGTATATAATTCACAAATGTTGACAATGAAGAATTCTTCAAAAATCAGAGCATTAAAAATATTTTCATTAGTACTATAAAAAAAGTGAGACCATTCCTTAAAAACTTTGTCAGAATAAAAATATGCATTAACAGTATCAAGAATAGGAAGTATTCATCTCGTGAATAACAACCAAGGCATCTAAAAATGTGGCAAGGATTTCTTCTCAAAGAATTCGGTATTGGCATATGCTCTAGAGAAGGGGTTGGCCAGCTTTTTCTGTGTAAAAGACAGACAGTAAGTAGTTCAGGCTCTGATAGCCACATACATCTCTGTTGTGTATTCTTTTGTTGGTTTGCTTAACAAGGCTTTGAAAATGTAAAAAAAAAAGTCTGAGCACGCAGTTTTTATAAAACCAAGCAGCAGACTGGATTGTGCCTGGGGCGAAATTTTTGAAACCTCTGCTCTGGTGCAGTTCGAAGTGCAGTCCAAGAACCAGTGCCAACTGGCCAAGTCTTTGTGATGGTTCTGTGATAAGATCAATGCCTGTCTTCTCACCATTCTGTATTTATCCCAACAGGGACTGTCTTAGTTTAGGCTGTTCTAACAAACATACCACAGACTGCGTGGCTTAAGCAAGAAAATATTTCTCTCTCATCATTCTGGAGGTTGGTAAATCCAAGATCAAGGTGCCAGCAGGTGTCTGATGGAGGCCACTTCCTGGTGTGCAGATGGCCCTCTCTTATATGCTCACCTGATGGAGAGAAGAGAGAAAGGAATCAAGCCTTCACATGTCTTTTCTTCTAAGAGCACTAATTCCTTTCATGAGGGCTCCACTCTCATGACCAAATTACTTCTCAAAAGCCCACCTCCAAATACCATCCACACAGGAAATTAGGCTGCAACATATGAATTTTGAAGGGACACATATAGTGCATAGCAGGAACCTATAACCAACATTTTCAAGACTTGCACTGGCCTGCAGAGCAAATTTTGTGTAATGCTGCCTTCAAAGATGGGCCTCCACCATCACCTGAACACCTTTGTAATGTTGGGGAGTTTCCCACGGGAAGAGCTCTTCCCAAGGGAGAACCAGACATTTGCTTTGTTGTCCTCCCTCACAGGTAGGTGCGAGCTGACGTCCTGGCTCCGCCAGTGGCTGCATAGAGCAAAGGAGTTGATCCAACACAACGTGAGGAAGCAGTTGCTACACAGGGTTCATGCCCTGTGGTACCAGTAGAGGCTTCCAGCTGCTGGAGACACCACTAGCAGAGATTCTGGCTATCAAATACCCAGTTACAGGGTCCCTGCCAAGCCCAGGTGGCAGTGAGGTCTTTGCTGGGGTCTTGTAGGAGCACTGGGGCATTTTTCCTCACTGTGTATCCTCTTAACTTGATTCTTAAGCCCTGTGGAGAGGCTTAATACTGATCAGAGCACTAAAACCAGAGCTGTCTTTGTTCAATAAAAATTTATTGAGTTTTTTGTTTCCAGTCTGTGCAACAGAAATATAAAGATGTTGTCTCTTCCCTTAGTAAATTTAAAAGTTTATCTGGAGAGTCTGAACTGGCATACTGAAAACAAATAATTAGTGTCAAATTGTGTGCCTGTATACAAAAGCCCACCTCTGAACAGCCCATGAAATACTGCTGTACCCAGAGCTTTTTCTTAGCATAGCAGTCATGGGTAATCATTTAAGCTTTAAGTAGCCATACTTTGTGTTGAGTGACCTTCTTATTCTGGACAAATTTATTGGCCCAAGAATTAAGCCTGAATTTTATGGGAGAATTCTCACATGTGCTTGAGACCCTAGTATCTATGCATAACAATTTTTATGTTCACAGGAACAAATTAGTAATAGTTTATTCCAGGGCCCCCCCCCCAACCTTTTTGTATCTACACTGAGAGAACAAGTAGCATTTGTAAATACTGTTGTTTAGGAAACTTTCTTGCTTACCCTTTCTAATAACATGCAATTAAGATTAAACTTGGCTATATCCTAAAAGATCAAAAGAGCTACAAAGAGACCACTTCTGAAAGAAAGGGACTGGATAAAATAATATTAGTATTTGTTGAATGTTCACTCTGTACCAGAAACTATTCTGAGTGGCCTAAAGGTATTCTTAATCCCTACAACAACTCAGTAAGGTGGATCCTGCCACTACCCCCTTTTCACAGGTGAGCCAGTTAAACAGCTTGCCCAAGGTGAACAACCGAGAGGTAGCAGAGCTTGGATAATCAACCTAGGCAGTGAGAGTCCAGAATACATTCACTCTCTTCTGCTGTGCTGCCTCTCTAGGCAGGTATACAAAAAGTTGCAGAATATAAAATCACTACGAAAAGCTGTTGCATTTCTATACACTTAAAATGCACTATCAGAAAGAGAAGTTAAGAAAATAATACCACTTATAATTGTATCAAAAAAATTAAATGCCTATGAATAAATATAACCAAGAAGGTAAAATATCTGTACCCTGAAAACTTTAAGACATTGATGAAAGAAATTTAAGACAATGCAAATAAATTGAAAAATATTTCATGCTCACGGATTGGAAGAATTAATATTGTTAAGATGACCCCATTACCCAAAAGCAATCTACAGATGTACTGCAATTCCTATCAAAATTCCAATGGCATTCTTCACAGAAATAGAAAAAACAATCCTAAAATTTGTTTGGAATCACAAAGGACCCTGAAGAGCCAAAGCAACCTTGAGAAAGAAATAAAAAGCTTAAGCATCACACTTTCTGATTTTAAACTATGGTACAAAGCTGTAGTAATCAAAGCAGTATGGGGTTGGCATAAAAACAAACAGATCAACGGAACAGAATAGAGAACCCAGAAATAAACCCACACATATATGGTCAATTAATTTACAACAAAAGAGTTAAGACTATACAATGGGGAAAGGATAGTCTCTTCATAAATGGTGTCAGAAAAACTGGAGCTCTATATTATAACCATACACAAAAATCAACTCAAAATGGATTAAAAACTTGAATGTAAGATCTGAAACCCTAAAATTCCTAGGAGAAAACAAAGGTGGTAAGCTCTTGCCACTGGTCTTGTCAATTATTTTTTGGATTTGACACCAAAAGCAAAGATAAACAAGTGGGACTACATCAAACTAAAAACTTCTGCACAGCAAAGGAAACCATCAACAAAATGAAAAAGCAACTTACAAAACAAGAGAAAATATTTGCAAATAATATATCTGGTAAGTGGTTAATATCTAAAACATAACTCATACAACTCAACAGAAAAAAAAGTGTTTTTGAATAGGCAAAGGAACAGAACAGACATTTTTCCAAAGTCATACAAATGGCATGTACAGGAAACAGGTACATGAAAATGTGCTCATCAATAACCATCAGGGAAATGTACATCAAAACCACAATGAGATATTACCTCACACCTTGTAGAGAAGCTAACATGTAAATGATGAGACAACAATTGTCTGTAAGGATGTGAAGAAAAGGGAACACATCTCTACCTATCTATCTGATAGAAAAAACATATATATATATATATATATATATACACATATATATGTACGTGTGTGTGTGTCTGTGTGTGTATAAAATGTTGCTCAGTCATGAGAAAGAAGGAAATCCTGATATTTGCAACCAATGTGGAGGGCATTATGCTAAGTGAAATAAGCCAGACAGAGACAAGTACTACATGGTATCACTTATATGTGGAATCTAAAAAATTAGAAAAAATAGACAAACTCATAGAAACAGAGGGTAGAAAAGTGGTTGCCAGGCACTGAAGAAAACAGAGGTTGGTAAAAGGGTACAAACATTCAGCAATAGATAAATAAAGTCTAAGGATCTAATATGAAAAATGGTGACTATAGTTGATAACATTGTATTGTATAACTGAAATTTTTTCACCAGAGGAAAAAAAAAGAGATAGAGGGATACATATGTGAGGTGATAGATGTGTTAATTAACTAGATGGGGGAAATCTTCACAATGTGTACATGTATCAAGTCACCACACTATAAACTTTAAATATCTTACAATTTTCTATGTAATTTATACCTCCATAAAGCTGAAAACTTTAAATAAATAAAAATTTTTAAACTACTCCCCAAAATTGTCAAGATCATGAAAAACAAAACAAACTATCACAGACCAGAGATATGTCTCTAAGGAGATATGATGACTAAGTGCAATGCAGTATCCTAGATTGGATCCTGGAACTAAAAACTAAACACTACTGAAATCCACAGAGAGTCTAGAGTTTAGTTAATAATAACATACCAATGTTGTTTTCTTAGTTCAAACAAATATGCCACAGTAATGTATGATGCTAACCTTAGGGGAAACTGGGTGAGGAGCGCAAGGGAACCCTCTGTATTTTGTCTTTACAAATTTCCTATAAATCTAAAAGTATTCTAGAATAAAAAGTTTATCACCATAAAAAAAAGTTACTGAAAGGTAGATAAGTGGATATTCTGGATAAAAAAACTTCCAAGCAGAAAAAATAGCACGTACTGTAACAGTGAGTCAAGAAACCAGCGGCATACTTTCACAAATCACCAACGGCAGGACTTGAACAAAGGAAGTGTGTAGAGACAAAGCTGAAGGAATAGGAAAGGGCCAGATCCTGAAGAAAGTAAATACTATGCTACAGAGTTCGGGGTTTTTGTTTGTACTCAATGACAGAAATCACAATGCAGCAAAAAGAGGGCCACATACAGTTTGAGGCTAAGTTTAGTTTTACATATGTGTGTGTGTGTGTGTGTGTTTGAAATCGAATCAGTTAACTATATGCAAACTATGGCAGCTTTCACCTATAATTCCAATTTTTTTACTACTCTTGAGGTATCAGAAGATTTAACAGGGACTTAATGCAGGGGTTCCCACCTGAAAATATCCAAAGGCATCTCTGTTTGCCACACCATGTCCTTTACTCCTTCTCTTTAGGTGCTTGTGGTTTTTAACCATGTTCCTTGGGTGGGAAACCTGAAACATCTAAATCCAGGAAGTGATATGGTTATTTGCATTTTAGAAAGTGTTTTGTGTAGTTCTAAAACTAAAGCAAAAGATGTATCCACATGGATAAATCTCACAAATATAAGATGGAGCAAAAAACAAAACAAAAAATAAAGAAAAACAAGTTGTAGGAGCATACATATGTTTTGATACCATTTTTATAAAAGCTTTAAAATATGTGAAATGATCTCCCATTCTTAAGGAACACATGCATAAGTAATAAAGGGATGAAAGAGTGTATGGGAATGCCAGTCTGTGAATCTGAGAGACAGGCTGCCCTTCATGAGGGAGGCTGCATTAGTTTCCTAGGGCTCCCATAATAAAATGCCACAGACTTAGTAGCTTAAACAACAGATATACTTTCTAACAATTCTAGAAGCTAGTCCAAGATCAGGGTGCTGTCCAATTCAGTTTCCAGTGAGAGCCCTCTTGTTGACTTGTAGACAGCTGCTTCTCATTGTGTTTTTATACGGCCTTTCCTCCATGCATGTGTTTGCAAGGGAGAGACTGAGAGCACTCTAGTATCTCTTCTTATTAAGGTCACTAATCTTATTAGTTCGGGGTCCCATCCTTATGACCCTATTTAACTTTCAATTACTTCCATAAAGGCCCTATCTCCAAATAGTCACATTGGCACTTAAGGCTTCAATATATGAATTTAGCAGGGGACACATTCATCCCATAATACCATCCATGAGGGGCCACATAGAGCACACACTTCCTCTAGCAGTGAAAGTGCCTATGTGCAATGTTTCTGCCCAAGGAAAGCTATTAGTGACTCTGACCAGCATTTTCACTGGGGGCTGGACACGTAGGTCAAACTCCAGATTCCCAGAAGGAAAACAGGTGTTGGCATAAACCACAGTTTGCAGTCTGAGAACAGTGGGCCACATTTACCAGTGGGGAACAGTGGGAAACACTCCTGAAATCCAACAAAGGACCACCAACCTTGCAAGCAGGCCCATCTAACGATGGTCACTGCAGGCTTGCCATGTTAACTCTTTCCTGCATACTTACCAATGACATCTTCAACTCTGCTTCACTGCTCCCACTTCTTGAATGAAGATTACTGAGATACGCAAATGCTGGATCAATAATTATCTACAAATTATTTTGTTTCTAGGTTTCAGTACCATTGTCCGTCAAAGCCAATCATGGTATACTTTATGACTAAAAAGGCCCTGGAGGTTTATCCATGTCTTTTCTGTCCAAAACATGTTCTCTCCCAAGGTAATCATTGATTATATCCTTCTAAATTAATTGTGTATACTTCAAGAGAGGATCCCACCCTCTTCCATCCCCAGAGTGCTGATTAACATAGTAGGCAAGCTCTTCAGTCTTATTACCATAGCAGAGATAGCTTGGCAACCACCTTAATCCAACAATGGGGGTGAAAAATACTTTAAAGCAGTCAAGAATGTTTCTAGCACATATCCTACCTACCTGTAACAAGGTCCTGGCCAAACTCTAAAGATAAAAAGGAGGATATAACCAAAGCTTCTTTGAGCACCTCCAAATGGATTGTATGAAATCACCCCAACAATAGGATATGAATGTGTTTGGTAGTTGTATGTTTACCAGAAGTTTTCTCTTTTCAGAAATCCACAGCTTTAATGGTAGTATAACGTTTCCCACCTAAGAAATCTTGAACTCTCTCTGGGGGCAGAAGCACTCATTTCATTGGGATCTTTATTAAGGAGCTTTGTAAAGCTCCATACCTTACTGCCCCTATCACCCTCAATCCTCAGGGAACACAGAAGGACAAATAGAATGCTCATCTCTAGTTAAACGTTTAGGAACTTGTGCTTGGCCTGAACCATTGCCTTTTGTCTTAATGACACTGAAGTCAGCTCCATGGGCTCTCAACCTATTACCCAATAGTTAGGCATTTTAATCTGCCCCCAATTATAGACTCTTCCTCATTACAGGCTAATTTTGCCTAATATTGCAGATGACTCATGTGATATATCAGTTTTTAATTTTTTTTTCATTATGGTAAATTACACTTAAGATTTACCATTTTAACCATTTTGAACTATTTTTAAGTGTACAGCTCAGTGGTCTAAGTACATTGACACTGTTAGACAACCACCGCCAGTGTCCATCTCCAAAACTCTTTTCATCTTGCAAAACAAACTCTGTACCCATTAAACACTAAATCCCCATTTTCCCCTCTTCCAGCCCCAAGCAACCACCAATTCTACTCCCGGTCTCTATGAATGTGACTACTCCACGTACTTCATGTAAGGGGAGTCAGTGCACAGTTTTACCAACAGATAAGCAGCTTTTCCAAAACAACCCTATTCACTATTTAAAAACCAGAGGCTTCATCTTCTGAAAGAGACATCAGAAAAAGACTGCCCCCAAAGAAGGAACTGGCAAGAGAAGGGAGAGGAAGTTAAACCTGCTTTCCCTCCCTCTTTTCCCTCAGAAAACCAAATATGGCATCTTCCATGAGGAGCTTGTTTTCTGACCACAGCAGATATATTGAATCTTTTCGGAGGTTTCTCGACAATTCCACGGAGCACCAGTGCATGCAGGAATTCATGGACAACAAGCTGCCAGACGTAATAGCAAGGATTGGAAATACAAAATCAGAAATTAAGATTCTAAGTGTTGGTGGAGGTGCAGGTGAAATTGATCTTCAAATTCTCTCTAAAGTGCAAGCTCAGTACCCAGGAGCTCATATCAACAATGAAGTCATCGAACCAAGTGCTGAACAAATCACCAAGTACAAGGAGCTTGTAGCCAAGACATCAAACCTCGAGAACATAAAGTTTGCTTGGCATAAGGAGACATCATCTGAATATCAAAATAGAATGATGGAGAAAAAAGAAGTTCAGAAATGGGACTTTATTCATATGATTCAAATGCTGTATTATGTAAAAGATATCTCAGCTACCCTGAAATTCTTCCATAGTCTCTTAGCTACTAATGCTAAGATTCTCATTATTCTCGTATCAGGAACCAGTGGATGGGACAAGCTATGGAGAAAGTACGGATCCCGCTTGCCACGGGATGACCTCTGCCAGTATGTAACATCCTCTGACCTCACTCAGATGCTGGAGAAGTCAGGAATTAAGTATGAATGTTACAACCTTCTATCCACCATGGACATATCTGACTGTTTTATTGATGGCAATGAAAATGGAGACCTGCTATGGGATTTTTTGACCGAAACCTGCAACTTTAGTAAAACAGCACCACCTGATCTCAAAGCAGAAATTATGAAAGATCTACAAGAACCTGAATTCAGTGTAAAGAAAGAGGGAAAAGTTCTTTTTAATAATAGTCTGAGTTTCATAGTGGTTGAGGCATAAATATCAATCCATGAGGGTGTATTCAAAAATATTTTGAACAGTGTTGATCATTCATTTATTTCTGTATTAAAATTATAAACACATAACATAGAGCATTGTCTCTTCTGTGTAAAATCTAGAAAATTCCAAGACATTCTTCCTAGACATACATGTAGAATTGTACATGGTACTCTTGCTCTTATGTGACCCTTTCTCCAGGCAAAGAGACTACAGGAAGGCTAAATACCACATAACCTGGAAAAATGAGAAAATTAAGTTTCATTGGCTTATTGACAATAAAATCCTTTCTATTTTCTGATTGTACAGGAGTTTTATAGAATATTTACAAAGTATGTAGTATGGATTCTTTAAATACTAGTAAAGTATATATTTATCAATACTTTGAACACTAAGGAAATATATATTTGATTTTTCCCCTTTTGTGAAGAAGTTTTTGTCTTTGTACACTCCTCTAGCAGTTTCTATCTCACTTTTATTGATTACTCATATTAAGCATTTTTAGAATATTGCAAAATTAACTCTTCATCATGTCTTCCATTTCTTCTCATTTTGTTTTCTCGCTATTTAACTATGATATTACGGTGTTTTGTTTGTTTTTCAATACATTAACATTTTTCTATTTTATTCAGTCAAGTTTAGTTTTTTTTCCTGGGTTTCTGACACATTTTAAAAAGCCTTCTAAAACCAAGGTTTCAAAATATCAATATATTTTATCATAATCATTTTATAGTATAACTGTTTAAAAAATATAGTTTTGATATGTTTGAAATTTACATAAATGTAAAGAGTGAAAAAAAAAAAAAAAAAAAAAGAAAAAGACTGCCCTTGACCTCAATGGAAAGGACCTTACAGGCACTAGTCACAACTAAAACACCAGTTTAAACTCTAAGGTGTTGATCATTGCATCCTTCTCTGTTAATGAACGAGAAATAAGCCCCGCTTGAGTCAGGAAGACTGTTCCTGCCAGAGGTCTCAACCTGAGAATTCTTAGGAATCCTCCAGGAGAGAAAACTGCAGGAAAACAGCTTCCACTCAAGACCAAAAGCAAACTAATGACAGTGTGAACAAGACAGCCACAGACCCATGGAACATGCAAGGACAGGGAGCTGGTGCTGTACATTGTCACATTTCAACCTGTATCCATGTTTTCTTAATTTTCTTAGATTTTTTCCTTCACCTTTTTTGGTTTAGGGTCCTAGATTGTTCACAAACAACTTGTTACTTGTTAACTATGGTACCTATAAGCAATGGTTCACTGAAGCCAGATAGAACCAGCTTATGAGAATCAATTGTTAAATTGTTAGGAATCTTGACAGACGGTCGTTAAATCCTTGGTAGCCTGAAATCAGCCTGTGGAAATCTTTACACAATGGAAATCAGAAAACACTACAAATCAGAGCCTTCTCCACTTCCATTCTCCAAGAGAATCTGTTATTAAACATTTACCAGCACACCCCTGCCTAAAAGGTACCTATCATTAATATTGCCCTTTGCATCCTTAGTCACTGCCCAATACTGGCTACAATTTGCTTATGATATGGCTAAAAATATACAGTTAAAACAATTATTGAGCTTGAATTTACTTTCCTTTGGAGGCCACCCCACTTCCCTTGGTACTAGTTTCTAGGTACGAGTTTCCTAAGTAATTGGACTAACCACGAGCAACCTTTTAAATGGCAAAAACCTCAATAAACCAGACAACCAGAAATCTGAAATTCCTTACCATATTGTACTAAAAAGGAAGATTCCCATTTCTACTTGTGGCCCTTTCGTGGGTGCTAGTTTTTGTGACTAAATTTGCATAGCAATGGAGCTTTCAAAAGAAGTAGGACACAGAGGGCACACATTCAGAGGTTATCTTACCTTTACAAACCTTATAAAACTGGTGTACAAATTACCAACACCATTCTCCAACGAACTGGAACAAATAGTTCTAAAATTCATATGGAACCACCAAAGACCCCGAATAGCCAAAACAATCCTGAAAAGGAAGAATAAAGTGGGAGGGATCTCGCTCCCCAACTTCAACCTCTACTACAAAGCCACAGTAATCAAGACAATTTGGTACTGGCACAAAAACAGAGCCACAGACCAGTGGAACAGAATAGAGTCTCCAAACATTAACCCAAACATATATGGTCAATTAATATACAATAAAGGAGCCATGGACATACAGTGGGGAAATGACAGCCTCTACAACAGCTGGTGCTGGCAAATCTGGACAGCTACATGTAAGAGAATGAAACTGGATCACTGTCTAACTCCATACACAAAATAAATTCGAAATGCATCAAAGACCTGAATGTAAGCCATGAAACCATAAAACTCTTAGAAAAAAACATAGGCATAAATCTCTTGGACATAAACATGAGCAACTTCTTCATGAACATATCTCCCCGGGCAAGGGAAACAAAAGCAAAAATGAACAAGTGGGACTATATCAAGCTGAAAAGCTTCTGTACAGCAAAGGACACCATCAATAGAACAAAAAGGTATCCTACAGTATGGGAGAATATATTCATAAATGACATATCCGATAAGGGGTTGACATCCAAAATATATAAAGAGCTCACACACCTCAACAAAAAGCGAACAATCCAATTAAAAAATGGGCAGAGGAGCTGAACAGTTCTCCAAAGAAGAAATTCAGATGGCCAACAGTCACATGAAAAGATGCTCCACATCACTATTCATCAGAGAAATGCAAATTAAAACCACAATGAGATATCACCTCACACCAATAAGGATGGCCACCATCCAAGACAAACAACAACAAATGCCGGGAGGTTGCAGAGAATGGGGAACCCTCCTACACTGCTGGTGGGAATGTAAATTAGTTCAGCCATTGTGGAAAGCAGTATGGAGGTTCCTCAAAAAACCCAAAATAGAAATACCATTTAACCCAGGACATATGCACCCCTATGTTTATCGCAGCACTATTTACAATAGCCAAGAAATGGAAGCAACCTAAGTGTCCATCAGTAGATGAATGGATAAAGAAGATGTGGCACATGTACACAATGGAATATTATTCAGTCATCAGAAGAAAACAAATCCTACCATTTGCAACAACATGGATGGAGCTAGAGGGTATTATGTTCAGTGAAATAAGCCAGGCAGAGAAAGACAAGTACCAAATGATTTCACTCATCTGCGGAGTATAAGAACAAAGGAAAAACTGAAGGAACAAAACAGCAGCAGACTCACAGAACCCAAGAATGGACTAACAGTTACCAAAGGGAAAGGGACTGGGGAGGATGGGTGGGAAGGGAGGGAGAAGGTGGGGAAAGAAGAATGGGGGCCTTACGATTAGCATGTACAATGTGGGGGGGGGCACGGGGAAGGCTGTGCAGCACAGAGAAGTAGTGATTTTACAGCATCTCACTATGCTGATGGACAGTGACTAATGGGGTATGTGGGGGGGGACTTGGTGAAGGGGGGAGTCTAGTAAACATAATGTTCCTCATGTAATTGTAGATTAATGATACCAAAATAAAAAAAATTAATAAATAGAATAAAATAAAAAACTGGTGTACAACTATGGCCCAACCCAAGCTCTTCTGCTTTAGATCTAGCTCATGATTTTTCTACTATAAATTCAGTCACTGGTATGGGACCAATTTTGATGAGTGACACCATCATTCAAGAGCTCATAGGACATTTATTTCCCACTAAAATTAGGGGCTGAGAACTAGCTGTCAGTTCCTTTCACAACAGCATTTAACTCCAAAGCACGATGACTTTTGTTAGAGGGAGATGGGAAGATACAGAGCATTTCTCAGTCTTGTCTGGGAAAGGCATGCCCACTCACTGATGATTAGAACATGACTGGGAAACTCACCACCGGCGCTCAAGGTTTAATTCCTGCCATTAGAAAACGAACGTCCCCACACATGTGGCATGATGTCAGTTGTTCATTCTAGGCACAAGGTGCCCTCACTCTAAGCATTCACTCCTTGTGGTGGGCTCTTAGTATTGTGGCTACATTTCAGGCAGGGCTGCTTTTTAGTATGGGGAACTTCAGGTGTTGAACGGTGGTGGTGCAAGCTCTTGGCTAAATGCTAGGCTCCATTCCACTGTAATTACGTGTGTAATTATTTACTTAATATATGTATCTCCTGTAAATATATAAACATATGTATCTCCTATATATGTAAATACATATGTATATATAATATATATATCATGACTTTATTTTGATAGTTCCAATTCAAAGTTAACACAGTGCTTTTTTCCTTCTTAACTTGGAAATCTTGGTTTCTAGTAATATTAGTATTTATTTATTTATTTTATAATATGCAAAAGTATATTTCTTTTATAATATTTTTTAATATACAAGAGAACAAGAACAATATTACTAACAATATATTTGTTGAATGCAGTTAAAAATATCTTTGCAATTTTATTTGTCCTTAGAGTTTATGTGTGGAAGATGTCACAGTGTTTCATGTTCTCAAGTAACTTCAAGTAATTATTTTCTCAGTGTGATTAGGTTTCATATTCAATTCCATTCATTTGTTTCTGTTCGTGTCCAATTTTAGGATTTTTTTTCCTTATTTTCCTTAATTTTCTTTTTTTAATATTTAAATCACTTACAAAATTCAGAAGTCAAAACTGTAAAAAGGATACTCAGAGGATTAAATTCTTGCTCCCACCCTGATTCCTTATACCCATTCTACCAGCCTGTATATGTGACCATTTCCATTTTTAAAAAGATCTTGTTTTTTCACAAAAATAAGAACATACATATACGTACAAGTATATATAAATGTGTTTATGTATGGCCATGCCCCTGTTTATCCACCCAGTCTTCTACTGATGGAAACCTGGCTTTGCTGTCAAGCTTCTCCTATCACAAAGTTTCACGGTGCAGGGAGAGCGTATATCTTATTTTGCATTTGTGGAGGTATGTCTTCAGCTAGGTTCCTAGAAGGATGACTGAGGCAAAGCATAAATGCTCCCATAATTTTGTTAAATACTGACAAATTTTCTCTCCAGAGGGGTTCTGCTCTTCTGCAATCCCACCTACAATGGGTAAGAATAGCCCGTTTCTCCCCAGGCTTGCCAACAGAGTGTGTTGTCAAGCTTTTGGACTTGTGCCAGGCAAAAAGTGGGAAGGGTGTGAGATTTACTTTCCTCGCATGCTAACAAGCTAGCCTTTATGGTTGCTGCAAAAAGATGGTAGACTTTTAGGTCAGAAACGAGAGTATCTATTATTTATGGCATAGCAAGAGCCTGGGCTTTATGTTGGCATCAGCTCACGTTGCCTCCTGATTCCCATGGGGATGACAAGGAGTGGCCCAGGTGGGTCTATGTGACAGAGGATCACTGAGCTTGGGAAGCCCCGAGTCCATAAGAGGCTGCTCAAAAAAAAGCGTGCCCAATCTTTACTCCAAAGGAAAATATTCCCTTTATTATCCTCATTAGAGAACAGATCTGCTCTCTGTCACAGAGGGAGGGATATGCTGTTTTTGTCCCTCTCAGGCTGTTTGCTATGCCACATCCTTGAATAGATAGTTGAGAACAAAAGCTGTCACAAGATGTGTAAAAACACATGGAGACTGTCTCCCAACACTACCAATATACGTAAAGTATTTCAATATATTTTAATTTTTATTTCTTTTATGAGGAGTGATGCTCAGTATTTTTTCAGATATTTGCATCTCCCTTTCATCCTCTGTGAACTGTCTCTTAACATTTCTGGCCTTTTTCCTACTGGGTTTTTATCTTAACTTTGGTTAACAGCTTTATTATGATATAATTTACATGCCATAAAGTGCACCCATTTAAAGTGTATAATTCAATGATTAGTGTATTTACAGACTGCAACCATCACTACAATACAATTTTGGAACATTTTTAATACCCCCAAAAGAAACCTCATAGCCATCAGCAGTCACCCCTCATTCCTAACCCCCACACCTGCCCCACCCAGCCGTAGGTGACCACTGTCTTTACTGTTATCTATAGATTTGCCTATTCAGGATATTTTATGTAAATGGTATCTCACAGTATGTGATCTTTTGTGACTAGCTTCTCTTGCTTAGCATAATATTTCTAAGGTTCACCCATGTTTTAGCATCTATTAACACTTTTCTTTATTTTTTGAATATCTATAATAGATATTACAGATGGCTAGATGGAAAAACCAATGGAAACAGTTCTAAGTACATAAGAAAATTTAGCGTATGACAAAGGTTGCATTTTAAATCATTGAAGGAAAAGATTAAGCTTTAAAAAAATGGTGTTAACATGACTGGAGAGTTTAAATATCTATAATAGAAATCAGTTATTTGTGTAATTTAAGCTGCAAATATTTTCTCCCAGGTTTTCAATTGTCTTTTGACTTTGTTTTTGCCAAGCAAAATTTTGTATCTATCTTTCCACATGTATGTATATGTAGATAGATACATTAGATATTAGATAGGTATTAGATAAACAGACAGAGATATATTTGAATATATCAATCATTCTCTGTGACTTCTGGAATTTGAATTATAATAGAAAGGCTTACTACCTCGTGTCCAGGTTATAAGAAATGAATGTGTTTTTTTCTTGAACTTATGTTTTTATTTTTTTACATTAAAATAATGGGTCTCTTTAGAGTATATTTTAATGTAAAGTAAGGGACATAAATCCAAATATAAATATTTTTTCAAATAACTCGCCAGTCGTGCTAACACCATTTTTTTAAAGCTTAATCTTTTCCCTCAATGATTTAAAATGCTACCTTTGTCATATGCTAAATTTTCTTATGTACTTAGAACTATTTCCATTGGTTTTTCCATCTAGCCAGGCATCAACAACCCACACTGTTTTAGTAATAGGGTCTTTATAGTAATTTTTAATATGTGGTAAGGCCTGTCCACTCTTACTACTCTTCCCTTTGAAGATGTTCATGGGTATTCTTGCTTATTTATTTTTCCATATGAGGTGTAGGATCCAGTGCCAGGAAATATTTTGCTGGCATCTTTTTGGGGAATAACATTAAATGTATATGTTAACCTGGGGAGACCTGATATATTTATAATATTGATTGGTCTTATACAAGAACAAGAACGTGTTTCTGTTTAATCCTACTTCTGTGATTTTTCAGGACTATTTCAAAATCTTCCTCATATAGGCTTTGTGTATCATCACTAAAAGCACCATCCTCTATGTGACTAAGTCAACTGACCATGACTAAGCACATTAGCAAGTCTTCTCTTTGAGGAGAAGTGAGGAAGAGGGCTGACAGAGGGGTAAACAGAAGAGCAAACATCCTCTATGTTCTATTTTCCGTTATTGCTGTCTGATGAACTGCACCAGATGTTGCCTTTGTGTATGTCACTAGCTATCAAAGTGCTCATTGCAGCACTGTCTTTACTAAGATTTACTGGACAATGTGAGCAAAATGTGAGATGGGAAATAAACTAGAGTAACTTTTAAGACCTAGTGTATAATAGGGCTTTGGAGTCATTTAATTTTTTACTCAATTCAAAGACTTCTCAAGGGACATGTCATCTGCCCAGTGAGCTGATTCCAGGGCTCAAAGGAGAAACAACAGCCATCAGAAAAGTGGTTTCCTGCTGGTGAAAGCAGGACTTCCCTGATACTCTTAGATCTCTCTCCTGTGAGAGACAGCGGTACTCCAGGTTAAAGCTGGGCTTGCTTTAAAACCTAATGGAGTAACAGAAGTATATGAAATAAGGAAGCTTAGGAGGAAAGAAAAATACCTATTTCTTTCTTCAAATCCATCCAGCTCCTCTTGAGCTCAGAGAACAGAGGTTTTTAATGTAGGACCAACAGCAATTTTGTGATAATAATGTTCAGCTATCTCTCTGCTGGCACCATCCTCTCAGCCTCTTCTGGGACCCTCGAGTTACATGCAGTTGGCAAAATAAAAGGCTTCTTCCCCAATAATTCACAATCACAATATAAGCTGGTCACGGGACGGTAGTACAACATGGAGAATATAGTTAATGATTCTGTAACATCTATCTATGTTGATAGATAGTAACCACACTAGAAGGGGTGAGGACTTAACAATATGGGCAACTGTTAAACCACTGTGTAGTACATTTGAAACCAATATAGGATTGTTTAGCAAGGATACTTAATTTAAAAAATTAAATAAAAGGTATCCTCTTCCAAAAGGTTTCCCATGCTTTGAATCTTTTGTCATAGCCCTATTCCCTCTTGAAATGTTCTAAAACACCTATACAATGGGGTACTATGCACTGTAAAAAAGAAAGGGGGAAATATATACAACACTGGGGAGATTGCCAGGATATAATGAAAGAAAAAAATCAAAGTAGAGAAAAGTAAGTGTAGTTTTCTAGCATTTACCTAAGAAAAGGGGACAACAAATATACAGATGAGCTTCTATTAAAAATGACAATGGGTTAGGGAAACAAAAGCAAAAATGAACAAGTGGGACTATATCAAGTTGAAAAGCTTCTGTACAGCAAAGGACACCATCAATAGAACAAAAACGTACCCTACAGTATGGGAGAATATATTCATAAATGACAGATCCGATAAAGGGTTGACATCCAAAAAACATAAAGAGCTCATGCACCTCAACAGACAAAAAGCAAATAGTCCAATTAAAAAATGGGCAGAGGAGCTGAACAGACAGTTCTCCAAAGAAGAAATTCAGATGGCCAACAGCCACATGAAAAAATGCTCCACATTGCTTGTCATCAGAGAAATGCAAATTAAAACCACAATGAGATATCACTTCACACCAGTAAGAATCATCACCATCCAAAAGACAAACAACAACAAATATTGGCAAGGTTGTGGAGAATGGGGAACCTTCCTACACTGCTGGTGGGAATGTAAACTAGTTCAACCATTGTGGAAAGCAGTATGGAGGTTCCTCTAAAGACCCAAAATAGAAATACCATTTGAGCCAGAAATTTCACTTTTAGGAATTTACCCTAAGAATGCAGAAGCGCAGTTTGAAAAAGACAGATGCACCCCTATGTTTATCGCAGCACTGCTTACAATAGCCAAGAAATGGAAGCAACCTAAGTGTCCATCAGTAGATGAATGGATAAAGAAGATGTGGTACATATATACATAATATATGTACCACAATATTATGTGGTACATAATAATGGAATATTATTCAGCCATAAGAAGAAAACAAATCCTACCATTTGCAACAACATGCATGGAGCTAGAGGGTATTATGTTCAGTGAAATAAGCCAGGCAGAGAAAGACAAGTACCAAATGATTTCATTCATCTGCGGAGTATAAGAACAAAGGAAAAACTGAAGGAACAAAACAGCAGCAGACTCACAGAACCCAAGAATGGACTAACAGTTACCAAAGGGAAAGGGACTGGGGAAGATGGGTGGGAAAGGAGGGATAAGGGAGGGAAAAAAGAAAGGGGCATTATGATTAGCATGTATAATGTTGGGGGGCATGGGGAGGGCTGTGCAACACAGAGAAGACAAGTAGTGATTCTACAGCATCTTACTACGCTGATGGACAGTGACTGTAATGGGGTTTGTTGGGGGGGCATGGTGATGGGGGGAGTCTAGTAAATATAAAGATCCTCATGTAATTGTAGATTAACGATACAAAAAAAAAAAACGACAATGAAGATCCTCAGTAGGCCTTACTTCCACTCCTCTTGCAAGCCTGCTCACACCCACAGAGCCTGTAGCTCCATTACACCCTGTGTGGCATCTGGGCCCTTTCTGGCATGATCATTCTTTCTCTGATCAGAGTCTGAGTCATATGAAGGTTGCACACAGGGTCCAGATGCATTTCATCTTCAGAACAGCAATGGATACACTAACTGCTGCTTTGGACTTCACTGGCTGGCAGTGGTCAACTAGCTGTTTGGAATGCAGCCAATTCAAGCAAAGAAATATCCTTATTCATGAGTGTTACAATGGTGAAATCTATAACCACAGGGAAATGAAAAGCTATTTTGAATTTGATTAGCAGTCCAAACTGGATGGTGAGATAATGCTTCATCTTTATGACAAAGGAAGAACTGAACAAACAATTTGTCTGTGGGATGGTGGGGGTGGGTGGGGGACTATTTATTTTATTGGAAACCACCAATAAGAAAGTGTTCCTGGGCAGAGACACCTATGGAGTCAGACCTTTGATTAAAGCCATGATAGAAGATGGAGTTTTGGCTCTATGTTCAGAAGCTAAAGTTCTGGTGGACTTGAAGCTCACCTTGATTCCTTTTCTTCCAGGACACTATAAAGTTTTGGAGTTAAGCCAAATGGCAAAATTGCATCCATGGAAATGCTTAAGTACCATCACTGTAGTGATGGACCTCTGAATGCCCTCTCTAACAATATAGACAACCATTCCAAGGTTTTGAGGTAGAAATTGTGAAGAGACAGTGAGGAGAACTGGAGATAGAAAGTATGGACAACTCTTCCAAGGACTTTGCTACTAAGGAGAGAGAACTAGAAGATGAGGGACATTATAGCATGTGTGGGTATGCATATGAGAATGATATACATATGCAAAGAGAAGAGAGGTGAAAAACTGATGGTACAAAAGACAGGGGTAGAGGATCACAGGAAGATGGCAGCATGAGTAGTTCAGAGGAAATCTCCTCCCCAAAACATATATATTTATGAAAATACAATAAATACAACTATTCCTAAAAGAGACACCAGTGGATGCAGTACAACAGCCAGGATACATCTACATCTGTGAGAACTCAGCATCACATGAAGGGGGTAAGATACAAGCTGCGGCCAGGCGGGACCCAAATGCTCCCCCACCCCAAAACCCGGCGGGAAGAAAGGAGTCGGAACGGAGAGGGAGTGAAAGCCCAGGACTGCTAAACAACCAGCTCTAGAAATCCGCACCTGGAACACAGACACAAGGAGCACGGGGTGCTGGATATTAGAGAAACGGAAAAGCAAAACCTGTGGGCAGGTCCCCGCAACCGGCATCCCTGAGACAAAAGAAAAGCGAGTGCTTTCTGCAAGTCTTAAAGAGGCAGGGACCCCATAGCTGGACGAAGTTGTCCCGGCAGCTGGGAATACCGGGGAAACTTAGGTGCCCTAAATGGAGGCAGTGCAGCTCTGAAGCCCCTCACAGGAGTAGGCAGCCTGCCAGTCGTTCCTCCAACTGGCGCGGACCCCGACACACGGGCCCAGTAGCAGGAGAGTGGGAGTGTGCGCCGGGGGCGGAAGCTCTAGAAGGAACCGAGAGCAGATCCGTGTGCCGCAGGGCTAGCCTGCAGCGGCGCGACAGAACAGCCTGGGCACAGTTCGCGCGCACCGGCGGCAGTGAAGCCAGAGCCCAGTAGAAGCCTGCGCGGAAAAGCCCCGCGCGCACCGGCAGCAGAGCCAGAGGGAGAAGGCGTGCTCCCAGGAATTGACCGGAATCCCAGCCCAATGCACAGCCGCCCAGGGCAGACCCAAAGGCCGCTGCTGCCACACAGATGCCCGGCAGGGTCGCCGCTAGGACGGAGGAGCGCACCTGGCATGCCTGCCACTCCCCGCAGGGCTCCACGCTGCTCTGACGGACAGCCCACCCACAGCAGATTAGGAGATTAACCCGGTGGCTGCTCCAGTAGTGCAGGTAACCGACACAGGCAGCGGAGAAGGGCAAGGCATCCAGCAAGCAGGAAAGGACTTTCTTCTCCCAGCTGACATGCCTGCAACCTGCCTAAAGCCACTGCAATCACCATGAAAAGGCAAAAAAATCTGGACCAGACCAAGATAGTTACACCTGAGAAAGGATCTGCAGACGCAGACCTAACCAGTCTCTCTGAAAAAGAATTCAAAATAAAAATCATAAACATGCTGACAGACCTGCAGAGAAATATGCAAGAGCTAAGGGATGAAGTCTGGAGGGAGATTACAGAAGTGAAACAAACTCTGGAAGGATTTATAAGCAGAATGGATAAGATGCAAGAAGCCATTGATGGAATAGAAACCAGAGAACAGGAACGCATAGAAGCTGATGCAGAGAGAGATAAAAGGATCTCCAGGAATGAAACAATATTAAGAGAACTGTGTGACCAACCCAAAAGGAACAATATCCACATTATAGGGGTCCCAGAAGAAGAAGAGAGAGAAAAAGGGATAGAAGGTGTCTTTGAAGAAATAATTGCTGAGAAAGTCCCCAAACTGGGGGAGGAAATAGTTGCTCAGACTACGGAGGCACACAGAACTCCCGAGAGACGGGATCCAAAGAGGTCAACACCAAGACACATAATAATTAAAATGGCAAAGGACAGGGACAGAGTATTAAAGGCAGCCAGAGAGAGTAAAAAGGTCACCTACAAAGGAAAACCCATCAGGCTATCATCAGACTTCTCAACAGAAACCTTACAGGCCAGAAGAGAATGGTATGATATATTTAATGCAATGAAACAGAAGGGCCTTGAACCAAGGATACTGTATCCAGCACGATTATCATTTAAATATGAAGGAGGGATTAAACAACTCCCAGACAAGCAAAAGTTGAGGGAATTTGCCTCCCACAAACCATCTCTACAAGGTATCTTAGAGGGACTGCTCTAGATGGGAGCACTCCTAAAAAGAGCACAGAACAAAACAACCAACATATGAAGAATGGAGGAGGAGGAATAAGAAGGGAGAGAAATAAAGAATCATCAGACTGTGTTCATAACAGCTCAGTAAGCGAGTGAGGTCAGACAGTAAGGTAGTAAACAAGGTAACCTTGAACCTTTGGTAACCACAAATCTAAAGCCTGCAATGGCAATAAGTACATATCTTTCAATAATCACCCTAAATGTAAATGGACTGAATGCACCAATCAAAAGACACAGAATAATGGAATGGATAAAAAAGCAAGACCCATCTATATGCTGCTTACAAGAGACTCACCTCAAACCCAAAGACATGCACAGATTAAAAGTCAAGGGTTGGAGAAAGATATTTCATGCAAACAACAGAGAGAAAAAAGCAGGTATTGCAATACTAGTATAAGACAAAATAAACCTCAAAATAAAGAAACTAACAAGAGATAAAGAAGGACATTACATAATGATAAAGGGCTCAGTCCAACAAGAGGATATTACCATTATAAACATATATGCACCCAATACAGGAGCACCAATATATGTGAAACAAATACTAACAGAATTAAAGGAGGAAATAGAATGCAATGCATTCATTTTGGGAGACTTTAACACACCACTCACCCCAAAGGACAGATCCACCAGACAGAAAATAAGTAAGGACACAGAGGCACTGAACAACACGCTAGAACAGATGGACCTAATAGACATCTATACACCTCTACATCCAAAAGCAATGTGGATACACATTCTTCTCAAGTGCACATGGAACATTCTCCAGAATAGACCACATACTAAGCCACAAAAAGAACCTCAGTTAATTCCAAAAGATTGAAATCCTACCAACCAACTTTTCAGACCACAAAGGTATAAAACTAGAAATAAATTGTACAAAGAAAGCAAAAAGGCTCACAAACACATGGAGGCTTAACAACATGCTCCTAAATAATCAATGGATCAATGATCAAATTAAAATGGAGATCCAGCAATATATGGAAACAAATGACAACAACAACACAAAGCCCCAACTACTGTGGGACGCAGCAAAAGCAGTCTTAAGAGGAAAGTATATAGCAATCCAGGCATATTTAAAGAAGGAAGAACACTCCTAAATGAATAGTCTAATGTCACAATTATCGAAATTGGAAAAAGAAGAACAAATGAGGCCTAAGGTCAGCAGAAGGAGGGACATAACAAAGATCAGAGAAGAAATAAATAAAATTGAGAAGAATAAAATAATAGAAAAAAATCGATGGAACCAAGAGCTGGTTCTTCGAGAAACTAAACAAAATAGATAAGCCTCTAGCCAGACTTATTAAAAGGAAAAGAGTCAACACACATCAACAGAATGAGAAATGAGAAAGGAAAAATCATGATGGACCCCACAGAAATACGAAGAATTATTAGAGAATACTATGAAAACCTATATGCTAACAAGCTGGAAAACCTAGGAAAAATGGACAACTTTTTAGAAAAATACAACCTTCCAAGACTGACCCAGAAAGAAAAAGAAAATCTAAACAGACCAATTACCAGCAACGAAATTGAATCGGTGATCAAAAAACTACCCAAGAACAAAACCCCTGGGCCAGACGGATTTACCTCGGAATTCTATCAAACATACAGAGAAGACATAACACCCATTCTCCTTAAAGTTTTCCAAAAAATAAGAAGAGGAGGGAGTACTCCCAAACTCATTCTATGAAGCCAACATCACCCTAATACCAAAACCAGGCAAAGACCCCACCAAAAAAGAAAGCTACAGACCAATACCCCTGATAAACATAGATGCAAAAATACTCAACAAAATATTAGCAAACCGAATTTAAAAATACATCAAGAGGATCATACACCATGACCAAGTGGGATTCATCCCAGGGATGCAAGGATGGTACAACATTCAAAAATCCATCAACATCATCCACCACATCAACAAAAAGAAGTACAAAAACCACATGATCATCTCCATAGATGCTGAAAAAGCATTTGACAAAATTCAACATCCATTCATGATAAAAACTCTCAACAAAATGGGCATAGAGGGCAAGTACCTCAACATAATAAAGGCCATATATGATAAACCCACAGCCAACATTATACTGAACAGCGAGAAACTGAAAGCATTTCCTCTGAGATCAGGAACAAGACAGGGATGCCCACTCTCACCACTGTTATGCAACGTGGTACTGGAGGTCCTAGCCATGGCAATCAGACAAAACAAAGAAATACAAGGAATCCAGATTAGTAAAGAAGAAGTCAAACTGTCACTATTTGCAGATGACATGATATTGTACATAAAAAACCCTAAAGACTCCACTGCAAAACTACTAGAACTAATACTGGATTTCAGCAAAGTTGCAGGATACAAAATTAACACACAGAAATCTGTAGCTTTCCTATACACTAACAATGAACTAATAGAAAGAGAAATCAGGAAAACAATTCCATTCACAATAGCATCAAAAAGAATAAAATACCTAGGAATAAACCTAACCAAGGAAGTGAAAGACCTATACCCTGAAAACTACAAGACACTCTTAAGAGAAATTTAAAAGGTCACTAACAAATGGAAACTCATCCCATGCTCCTGACTAGGAAGAATTAATATCGTCAAAATGGCCATCCTGCCCAAAGCAATATACAGATTCAATGCAATCCCTATCAAACTACCAACAACATTCTTCAATGAACTGGAACAAATAGTTTAAAAATTCATATGGAACTGTCAAAGACCCAGAATAGCCAACGCAATCCTGAGAAGTAAGAATAAAGTGTGGGGGATCTCACTCCCCAACTTCAAGCTCTACTACAAAGCCACAGTAATCAAGACAATTTGTTACTGGCACAAGAACAGAGCCACAGACCAGTGGAACAGAATAGAGACTTGCAGACATTAACCCAAACATATATGGCCAATTAATATTTGATAAAGGTGCCATGGACATACAATGGGGAAATGACAGTCTCTTCAACAGATGGTGCTGGCAAAACTGGACAGCTACATGTTAGAGAATGAAACTGGATCACTGTTTAACCCCATACACAAAAGTAAATTCGAAATGGATCAAAGACCTGAATGTAAGTCATGAAACCATAAAACTCTTAGAAAAAAATATAGGCAAAAATCTCATGGACATAAACATGAATGACTTCTTCATGAAAATATCTCCACAGGCAAGGGAAACAAAGGCAAAAATGAACAAGTGGGACTATATCAAGCTGAAAAGCTTCTGTACAGCAAAGGACACCATCAATAGAACAAAAAGGTATCCTACAGTATGGGAGAATATATTCATAAATGACATATCCGATAAGGGGTTGACATCCAAAATATATAAAGAGCTCACACACCTCAACAAACAAAAAGCAAATAATCCAATTAAAAAATGGGCAGAGGAGCTGAATAGACAGTTCTCTAAAGAAGAAATTCAGATGGCCAACAGGCACATGAAAAGATGCTCCACATCGCTAATCATCAGAGAAATGCAAATTAAAACCACAAAACCACAATGAGGTATCACCTCACACCAGTAAGGATCACCATCATCGAAAAGACAAACAACAACAAATGTTGGCAAGGTTGTGGAGAAAGGGGAACCCTCCTACTCTTCTGGTCGGAATGTAAACTAGTTCAACCATTGTGGAAAGCAGTATGGAGGTTCCTCAAAATGCTCAAAATAGAAATACCATTTGACCCAGGAATTCCACTTCTAGGAATTTACCCTAAGAATGCAGCACTCCAGTTTGAAAAAGACAGATGCCCCCCTATGTTTATCGCTGCACTGTTTAGAATAGCCAAGATATGGAAGCAACCTAAATGTCCATCAGTAGATGAATGGATAAAGAAGATGTGGTACATATACACAATGGAATATTACTCAGCCATAAGAAAAAGCAGATCCTACCATTTGCAACAACATGGATGGAGCTGGAGGATATTATGCTCAGTGAAATAAGCCAGGCAGAGAAAGACAAGTACCAAATGATTTCACTCATATGTGGAGTATAAGAACAAAAGAAAACTGAAGGAACCAAACAGCAGCAGAATCACAGAACCCAAGAATGGACTAACAGTTACCAAAGGGAAAGGGACTGGGGAGGATGGGTGGGAAGGGAGGGATAAGGGGGGGGAGAACGAAAGGGGGCCTTACAATTAGCATGTATAGTGCGTGGGGGGCACCGGGAGGGCTGTGCAACACAGAGCAGACAAGTAGTGATTTTATAGCCTCTTACTACGCAGATGGACAGTGACTGTGAAGGGGTATGTGGGGGGGACTTGGTGAAGGGGGGAACCTAGTAAACATAATGTTCTTTCTGTTGTAGATTAATGATACCAAAATTTTAAAAAATTAATTTAAAAAAATACCTGGTGGTTAGATCCACTACTTGCTTGGAAAAAAAAAAAAAAAGACAGGGGGAACAATCCTTAAAACTGAAACACAACAAGATATCAGTGCTGTGATTCCATTGGCATAAAGTAATTTATGTTTGGTGAAGTAGATTTATACATCTCGGTTTTTTTTTCTTCTTCGTATACATGTATACTTCTGGTTCCTTTTTGACAATGCTATTAAGAAACATTTGATGACAGATAGAAATACTGGATGCCTTTAATCAGGGGGCTTGGATTCCAGCTTGGTTACTGTCACCCTGTTGAAGCAGCTATAAGAGGCTCTAGTATGCTCTCCAGACATTTGCAACGGGCATGGAAGACAGTTCCAATTTACTGGCTGTTAGAAAGATGGCAAATGAAATTGGGAGTGAACATCATGAAGTCCTTTTTAACTCTAAGGAAGGCATTTCAGATCCTGGATAAAGTCATATTTTCCTTGGAAACTTACAATGTTATAACAGTTCATGCTTCAGGAGATATGCATTTAATTTCCAAGTACATTTGGAGGAACACAGGTACCATGGTGATCTTCTGTGGAAAAGGTTGAGATGAACTTACGTGGGGTTGCACATATTTTCACAAAAACAACTTCTAAAAAGCCAACAAGGAAAGTGAGGACTTCTGAAGGAATTCTGTTTGATGTTCTCTGTGCAAATCAAACCACTGCTGCTCACAGACCTGAACTGAGAGGCCCATTCTTGTATCTTCACTTTTCTTTCTATTACTTTTCTCTGCCACCAGAAAAGAGAATTCCAAAGGATGGGATATAAAAACATCTCCTTAAAGATGTTTTTATCTTTAAAACTAGATTTCTAAAATCTAAAGAGATTCTCTGGTGGCCAAAAGAAACCTTCAGTGAAGGGATAACCTCAGTTAAGAATTTCTAGCTTAGGGTTTTATAGGAATATAATGAACATTGGTTGATAATGCAGTAACAGCAACTGCAGGATAAGAATTGCCCATCAGTACTCCTAAAACTAAAGAAGGCTACTGCTACTAGCAGCTCTCTGAATGCCAGTACATACCCAGACCAGGCTGACCAGCTGACCAGTTACGGAAAGCCCAAGTGGTTCAATGCCCCTTACCCTTGTGCCTGCACTCTAAGATTCAGACTGAAAGGTAGTGGTTCTTCTTGTGAAGGGCAGCAGGACTTGGGGCAGACGGAGGGGGAGCAATGACAGGCAACCATATAGACCTACTTGGGAATGAAAAACATAAAAATCTCAAATCTAAAGAACAAAGGAAAAATAAATCAAAGCTCATTCTCCCCCCAAGAGTGAGATATCAAAGAGTAGAGTCTCCAGCACAGACATCAATTTAAAAGTGAGATACTACTGAAGATTCATGAAATTCAAAGACTCTATGAGTAGATTTGTTAATTTCTGATCAATTGACCTAAGTTTCATTGATAAAGCAAAAGGAGATAATCCATACTTACCTGTCAGCACAGAGTTACCTCAGCAGGGTCTAGTAAGCCACAGAACAATTCTTTTTTAAGTATATTACAGAAGATAGTGGTGACGGTGATACTGTTTTTAACCCTCCCAAACCCACCCGGACAAACAGGGTAACAAAACTAAAGTTTTAAACAACAGCTACAACAAAACTAAGTGACAAGCTATGTCCACACACATCAGAACAGAAATGGATAGGGAAACCATCCCACAACACAGGAAGCCCCAAGATCTGCATAATATCAGCATGTTCAGAGCAAGGCAGATGGAAGTAAAGGTATCCGATAAACTTGAGAAAATGGAAATATCAAAAATTAGCAACAGTACAGAATCAAGGCTCACACCAAGATGAAACTGTAAGGAGTAGAATTCAGATTGACCAGTGCAGGCACATGGGTGCAAAGGTAAAACAAGGTCCAGATAAAAAGTGAACCCAAGAGATCTCAGAAAGTACAACGCCATATTTTTTAACACTGTAAAAACAACAGAAAACAGAGCTTTAAACAATGAAAAGCTTTAAAAGGTATCCAGCTTTCTCCTCCCACCTAGAAGTTTGGGCAAACTAATTTTTACATGAAAAAGAGTAACAAAAAGGAAAGTAGTCAAATCTCAAAGTTATATGAAGGAAAAGGTGTTAGGGTTACATCAGTAACATCCCTAAATACGATGAAAACAAAGTTTAAAACATGCCCACAAAACAGATGAAAACCACAAACTAATACTTCAAAATGAGCTAAAATAAATTAATGAAATAGTAGAAGATTTGAGAGAACAACAGACATAAAAACTAGAACTAAAGAATGAAATGTAGAATTCAGGAAAGAATAGCAAATCTATCAAAATTAATTTTAGGAATGAAGGTTACATTAGAAGTCGCACAAAAGCAAATACAAAAAAAAAGACTACTTAGAACTAGAAGGTGAAATAAGAAATTTTAAATTAAAAAGAAATTAGGAGAGTGATTAAAAAAGACTTGAGAGAAAGTGGCAGATAAGATGGTCTAAAGGGAGATCCCCCAGAGAACCAAACGTACTAAAACCTATACTTCAATAAAACTTCCCTATAGAGAAAAAATATCCTGAAGTTATACAGGCATACCTCAGAGATAGGGCAGCTCCAGCTCCAGACCACTGCCGTAAAGTGAATACTGCAAGAAAGCAAGTCAAATGAATTTCTGGGTTTCCTACTGCATATAAAAGTTGTGTTTAAACTGTAGTCTATTAAGTGTGCAATAGCATTATCTCTGTAAAACAATCTACATATCCCGATGATAACACATTTTATTGCTAAAGGACGCTGACCATCATTTAAGCTTGTAGTGAGCAGTAATATTTTTGTTGGTATAGGGTCTTGCCTGGATGGTGATGGCAGCTGCCTGATCAGGGTGGTGGTTGCTGAAGGTTGGGGTGGCTGCGGCAATTTCTTAAAGACAGTGAAGTCTGTCTTACTTATGAATAAAATAAACAATGAAGTATGGTATATCAATTGACTCTTCCTTTCATGAATGATTTTTCTGTAGCATGCATTGTGGTTTGATAGCATTTTACCCACAGTAGAACTTCTTTCAAAATTAGAGTCAATCCTCTCAAACCCTGCAGCAGCTTTATCAACTAAGTCATTGTAATATTCTTAATCTTTTGTTGTCATCTCAACAGTCTTCACAGCATCTTCACCAGGAGTAGATTCTATTTCAAGAAACCACTTAACTTTGCTCATCTATAAAAGGTAACTCCTCATCCATGCAAGTTTTATCATGAGACTGTAGCAATTGTCACATCTTCAGGCCCCACTTCTGATTCTAGTTATCTTGTCATTGCTACCACATCTGCAATTATTTCCTCCACTGAAGTCTTGAACTATTCAAAGGCGTCCACAAGGGTCAGAATCAACTCCTTCTAAACTCTTGTTAATGATGACATTTTGACCTCTTTCCATGAACCACAAATGTCCTTAATGACGTCTGGAATGGTAAATCCTTTCCAGAAGGTTTTCAATTTACGTTGCCCAGATTCCTCAGAGGAATCACTACCTATGGCAGCTAAAGCCTTACAAAATGTATTTTTAAATAATAAGACTTGAAATTTGAAATTACTCCTTGATCCATGGGCTACAGAATGGATGTTGTGTTAGCATGCATGAAAACAACAATGAATCTCATTGTCCACCTCCATCAGAGTGCCTGGGTGATTGGGTGCATTGTCAATGAGCAATAATATTTTGAAAGGAATCATTTTTTTCTGAGCAATAGGTCTCAACAGTGGGCTTAAAATATTCAGTAAACCACATTATAAATAGTTGTGCTTTCATCAAAGCTTTGTTGTTTTACAGAGCAAACGCAGAGTAGACTTAGCATAATCCTTAAGGGTCCTGGGATTTTTGGAACAGTAAATGAGCATTAACTTCAACTTAAAGTCACCAGCTGCATTAGCCCCTAAATAAGAGTCAGGCAGTCCTTTCAAGCTTTGAAGCCAGGCATTGACTTCTCCTCTTTAGCCATGCAAGTCCTCAATGGCATCTTCTTCCAATAAAAGGCTTTTTTGTCTACATGAAAAATCTGCTGTTTAGTGGAGCCACCTTCATAATTATCTCAGCCAGATCTTCTGGATAACTTGCTGCAGCTTCTGCATCAGCACCTGCTGCTTCTCCTGCACTTCCATGTTATGGAGATGCTTCTTTCCTCAAACCTCATGAACCAACCTCTGCTAGCTTCCAACATTTCTTCTGCAGCTGCCTCACCTCTTTCAGGCTTCCTAGAATTGAGGTGACTTAGGTCCTTGCTCTGGATTACATTTTGGCTTAAGGGCATGTTGTGGCTGGGCTGATCTCCTATCCAGACCACTCAAACTTTCTGCATGTCAGCAGTAAGTCTGCTCCCTTTCTTACCACTCATGTGGTCACTGGAGGAGCTCCCTTACCTTCCTTCAAGGACTTTCCCTTTGCATTCACAGCTTGCCTAACTCTCTGGAGCAGGAGGCCTAGCTTTTGGCCTATCTTGGCTTTTGGCATGCCTTCCTCAATAAGCTTAATCATGTCTAGCTTTTGATTTAAAGTGAGAGAAGTGACTCTTCTTTCACTTGAACACATAGAAGCCATCTTAGAGTTATTAACTGTCCTGATGTCAATATTGTTGAATCTCAGGGAAAAGGGAGGCCTAAGAAGAGGGAGAGAGGGGAATGACTGGTTGGTGGAGCGGTCAGAACATTTATTAAGTTTGCTATCTTATATGGGTGCAGTTTGTGGCATCCCCAAACAATTATAATAGTAACATCAAAGATCACTGATCACAGATCATCATAACAAATAAATAATGAAAAAGTGAAATATTGTGAGAATCACCAAAATTTGACACAGAGATGTGAAGTGATGAAATACTGTTGCAAAAATGGTGCCAATAGACTTGCTTGACACAGGGTTGCCACAAACCTTCAATTTGTAAAAAATTCAGTATCTGCATAGGGTGATAAAGCAAAGCACAATAAAAGAGGTCTGCCTGTATAGTGAAAGCATACACTGACTAATAAAATCAGTTCAGCACAACCAACTCCAAGACATGGTCTACAAAACTTCTAAACATATTAAAATATATATATAATAAGCACCTAGGTAAAAATATCATGTCTAAGGTTTATTTCATAACAATCTGGAGTTGGAGACAGTGGATGGGAGGATAGTTAAAGCAAGACTGAGGACCATGAGTTGACAATTGTCAAAGCTGGATAGGAAGTGAAGGTTCACTGTTCTATTCTGTATACTTTTGTGTATGTTTTAGGTTTTCATGGAGCATAAAAGAACTGTTGGTATACACAACAGGAAATGAACCTCACAAGTATTGGGCTGAATAAAAGAAAGGAGACACAGAAGCGAGCAAACAGTGTGGTCCCATTTCTATTGAGTTTAAAACAGGCAAAACAAATTTATGTCAGAAGTCAGGATAGCAGTTCCCCTTGGGGGAATAATAACTAAGAGGTAGCCAGGGGGGCTTCTGCTGTACTGGAAATATCCTCTTTTTGATCTGGGTGTTGGTTACATAGGTGTGTTTACTTTGTTAAAATTCACCAAACTATACACTTACTGTTTAAAGTCCTTTTCTGTATGAATGTTGTACTTCTTAAAAAGGCTTTTTGATTTGCAAAATTAAAAGTAAAAATGAATAAACTGTAACTATTTGCTGTATATTCTAAGACAGTTTATTTCTATAATTTCAGTGACTAGGAATATAGCTTTACTACTAATGATATATCCATCTCTCTGTTAATAAAAACAAGGGAGCATATACCCAAAACCCAGATACTGAAAGTCATGTTAACAAGTACCTTCAGCCTCCTGAAGGAATCATTATTTCACCCAAGTATCTAACAACTAGTTAAACTGATTGCTATATATACATACACACAGAGATACTACTCAATACTGAAATGCCTAAAGCAGTGATAAGTCCACAAAGCCTATTGAGTATATCAGTAACACTGCGGCAGTCTGACTTACCATATTTGACAAAATACTAACTAGAACATACATATACATATTCTACAATACATGTAAACTTGTCTTTTAAGGTACTGAGGAACAATTGTATAAATTGCTGATGAACACACTCTGCCTTGTTCTGTTGTGAAAGAAGAGATGTATATATACTCTCTCACCAATACAACATAAAAGCTGAACAAGATTAAAAAAATGTTCTAAATTACAAAAAAAACCTGGACAACATACAAAATACAAAAAATTTTTTGAAAAAGCTGGAAAAGAAATACCAATGTGGGCCACATTCTGACTGGATACAGTCCTTTGTTTAATATACAAATAAAACCCACTGCAAGACCTTCCCTTACTCATTACCTCAAATTCATTACCTTGTCCAAGTCACATGACCAGTGACTGGAGAAATTAAAACTTTTAACCACTAAAACTGCAGGTCTCAGTGTAAACATTCAGAAAGGCAGTGACGCTGAAGCACTTTCCTCCCATACCTTAGGACCACCCCTCTGCCAGGAAACATTAGCCTCCTAGCATTTTAACTAGAGCTGTACTTAGAATGTACAAACACATGGGCACTGTCCCTTAAAATTCAGGCATCTCTAAACGGATTAAAAGAGGTTTCTTATCCATGGCCAGTTTTGACATTATAAGAGTGTAGAGTAGAAAGAAGATTGTACCTCTCAAGCAGCAGTAGACTCACAGACACTGAGAAGTGACTAGTGGTTACCATGGGGGAAGAGCTGGGATGGGTGGGTGAGGGGAATGAGGGGGAACAAAAATTCTCAATCATAATATAAGTTGGTCACAGGGACAATAGTACAGCATGAATAATACAGTCAATGACTCTGTAACATCTTTCTGTGTTGAGAGACAGTAACCGCACTAGAGGGCGTGAGGATTTTATATAATAAGGGTAATGGTTGAACCACTGTGTAGTACATCTGAAACCAATATAAGATTCCATATTAATGATAATTCAATTAAAAAATGAAAGAAGAATGGGAGAAGCCAAGATGGCAGCATGAGTAGGCCAGTGGAAATTCCTCCCAAAACCATACATATTTTGGAAAACACAACAAATACAACTATTCCTAAAAGAGAGACCAGAAGATACAGTACAACAGCCAGGCTACATCTACACCTACGAGAACCCAGTGCCTCGCGAAGGGGGTAAGATACAAGCGCAGCCCAGGGGGACCCAAGCACACCCCCCACTCCAGCTCCCCAGAGGGAGGAAAGTAGTCAGAGCGGGGAGGGAATGGCAGCCCAGGACTGCTAAATACCCAGCCCAAGTCATCTGCACCAGGAGCGCAGACACACAGTGCATGCTGTGCCGGATACTAGGGAAACGGAACAGTAAAACCTGTGAGTGGGTTCCTACAGCCAGCGCCCAAGGGGCAAAAGAAAAGTGAGTGCTTTTTGAAAGTCTTAAAGGGACAGGAGACTCACAACTGGACAGAAGCGTCCTGGCATACTCAGCCCAGTAGCTGGGAATCCCAGGGAACTCCAGGTGCCCTAACCCCCTGGACAGCAGTGCAGCTCTGAGACCCCTCACGGAAATACACAGCCACCTGCCCATTCCCACTCTGGTGCGGCACAGATATAGCAGAGCAGCAGCCTAAGACCAGCCACATCCACAGCAGCCACACAGAGCCTCCTCTGCAGCCCCCGGGCCAGACTCAGAGGCCCCGTCATGCAGCTGCCCAGCGCAAGCCACTAGGGGTCGCCATTCTCACAGGAAGGGAACATTACAGTCAAGCAGGAAGGGACTTTGCTCTCCCAGCTGACACGTGCGCCAACTGCCTACGACTCTCTCTATCACCATGAAAAGGCAGAAGAATTTCATACAGATAAGAATAACTGAGGCATCCCCTAAGAGGGAACCTGGGGAGATAGATTTAACCAATCTTGCTAAAAAAGAATTCAAAATAAAGGTCATAACCATGCTGATGGAGCTGCAGAGAAAAATGCAATAGATGGAAAACAATTCCATTCATAATAGCATCAAAAAGAATAAAATACATAGGAATGAAACTAACCAAGGAAGTGAAAGACCTATACCCTGAAAAATACAAGACACTCTTAAGAGAAATTAAAGAGAACACTAACAAATGGAAACTCATCCCATGCTCCTGGCTAGGAAGAATTAATATCATCAAAAGGGTCATCCTGCCCAAAGCAATATACAGAGTCGATGCAATCCCTATCAAATTACCAACAGCATTCTTCCATGAACTGGAACAGATAGTTCAAAAATTCATATGGAACAAGCAAAGACCCCAAATAGCCAAAACAATTCTGAGAAGGAAAAATAAAGTGTGGGGGATCTCGCTCCCCAACTTCAAGCTCTACTACAAAGCCACAGTAATCAAGACAATTTGGTACTGGCACAAGAACAGAGCCACAGACCAGTGGAACAGAATAGAGTCTCCAAACATTAACCCAAACATATACGGTCAATTAATATAGGATAAAGGAGCCATGGATATACAATGGGGAAATGACAGCCTCTACAACAGCTGGTGTTGGCAAATCTGGACAGCTACATGTAAGAGAATGAAACTGGATCACTGTCTAACCCCATACACAAAAGTAAATTCTAAATGGATCAAAGACCTGAATGTAAGTCATGAAACCATAAAAACTCTAGAAAATAACACAGGCAAAAATCTCTTGGACATAAACATGAGTGACTTCTTCATGAACATATCTCCCCGGGCAAGGGAAACAAAAGCAAAAATGAACAAGTAGGACTATATCAAGCTGAAAAGCTTCTGTACAGCAAAGGACACCATCAATAGAGCAAAAAGGTATCATACAGTATGGGAGAATATACTCATAAATGACAGATCCGATAAAGGGTTGACATCCAAAATATATAAAGAGCTCACATATCTCAACAAACAAAAAGCAAATAATCCAATTAAAAAATGGGCAGAGGAGCTGAATAGACAGTTCTCTAAAGAAGAAATTCAGATGGCCAACAGACACACGAAAAGATGCTCCACATCGCTTGACTTCAGAGACGTGCAAATTAAAACCACAATGAGATATCACCTCACACCAGTAAGGATCGCCACCATCGAAAAGACAAACAACAACAAATGTTGGCGAGCTTGTGGAGAAAGGGGAACCCTCCTACACTGCTGGTGGGAATGTAAATTAGTTCAACCACTGTGAAAAGCAGTATGGAGGTTCCTCAAAAAACTCAAAGTAGAAATACCATTTGACCCAGGAATTCCTCTTCTAAGAATTTACCCTAAGCATGCAGCACTCCAGTTTGAAAAGACAGATGCACCCCAATGTTTATTGCTGCATTCTTTACAATAGCCAAGATATGGAAGCAACCTAAATGTCCATCACTAGATGAATGGATAAAGAAGATGTGGTACATATAAACAATGGAATATTACTCAACCATAAGAAAAAAACAAATCCTACCATTTGGAACAACATGGATGGAGCTAGAGGGTATTATGCTCAGTGAAATAAGCCAGTGGAGAAAGACAAATACCAAATGATTTCACTCATATGTGGAGTATAAGAACAAAGGAAAACTGAAGGAACAAAACAGCAGCAGAAGCACAGAACCCACGAATGGACTAATAGTTACCAAAGGGAAAAGGACTGGGGGGGATGGGTGGGAAGGGAGGGATAACAGTGGGGAAAAGGAAAGGGGGCATTACAATTAGCATGTATAGTGGGGGGGGTGCACGGGGAGGGCTGTGCAACACAGAGAAGACAACTAGTGATTTTACAGCATCTTACTATGCTGATGGACAGTGACTGTGAAGGGGTATGTGGGGGGGCACTTGTTGAATGGGGGAGCCTAGTAATCATAATGTTCTTCATGTGATTGTAGATTAATGACACCAAAATTTTAAAAATTTTTTAAATTTAAAACAAGAACAAAGAAAAACTGAAGGAACAAAACAGCAGCAGAATGGACTAACAGTTACCAAAGGGAAAGGGACTGGGAGGAAGGGTGGGAAGGGAGGGATAAGGGCGGGAAAAAGAAAGAGGGGCATTACAATTAGCATGTATAATGTGGGGGGAGTACAGGGCAGGCTCAACAACACAGAGAAGACAAGTAGTGATCTTACAGCATCTTACTACGCTGATGGACAGCGACTGTGAAGGGGTATGTGGGGGGTACTTGGTGAAGGGGGGAGCCTAGTAAACATAATGTTCTTCATGCAATTGTAGATTAATGATACCAAAATTAATTAATTAATTAATTAATTCTTAAAACTGCAAGAGCTAACGGATAAAGTTGGGAGGGAGAATACAGAAGTAAAACAATCTCTGAAAAGACTTAAAAGCAGAATGGACGAGGTGCAAGAGGGCGTTAATGGAATAGAAATCAGAGAACAGGAACACAGAGAAGCTGACGCAGAGATAGATAAAAGGATCTCAAGGAATGAAACAATATTAAGAAAACTGTGTGACCAATTCAAACAGAACAATATCCGCATTACAGGGGTACCAGAAGAAGAAGAGAGAGAAAAAGGGATAGAAAGTGTATTTGAAGAAATAATTGCCGAGAACTTCCCCAAACTGGGAGAGGAAATAATCTCTCAGACCATGGAAGCATACAGAACTCCCAACAGAAAGGACCCAAGGAGGACAGCACCAAGACACATAATAATTAAAATGGGAAAGATCAAGGACAAGGATAGAGTATTAAAGGCAGCAGAAAGAGAAAAAAGGTCACCTACAAAGGAAAACCCATCAGGCTATCATCAGACTTCTTAACAGAAACCTTACAGGCCAGAAGAGAATGGCATGATATATTTAGTGCAATGAAACAGAAGGGCCTTGAACCAAGAATACTGTATCCAGGATGATTATCATTTAAATATGAAGGAGGGATTAAACAATTCCCAGACAAGCAAAAGTTGAGGGAATTTGCCTCCCACAAACCACCTCTACAGGGTATTTTAGAGAGACTGCTCTAGATGGGAGCACTCCTAAGGCTAAATAGATGTCACCAGAGAAAATAAAATCACAGCAAAGAAAGGAGACCAACCAAATACTAACTAAAGGCAAAAAAATAAAATCAACTACCCACAAAAGCAGTCAAAGGAAACACAAAAGAGCACAAAATAAAACACCTGACATATACAGAATGGAGGAGGAGGAATAAGAAGGGAGAGAAATAAAGAATCATCAGGCTGTGTTTATAATAGCTCAATAAGCGAGTTAAGTTAGATGGTAAGATAGTGAAGAAGCTAACCTTGAACCTTTGGTAACCACGAATCTAAAGTCTGCAATGGCAATAAGTACATATCTTTTAATAATCACCCTAAATATAAATGGACTGAATGCACCAATCAAAAGACACAGAGTAATAGAATGGACAAAAAAGCAAGACCCATCTATATGCTGCTTACAGGAGACTCACCTCAAACCCAAAGACATGCAGAGACTAAAAGTCAAGGGATGGAAAAAAATATTTCATGCAAACAACAGGGAGAAAAAAGCAGGTGTTGCAGTACTAGTATCAGACAAAATAGACTTCAAAACAAATAAAGAAACAAGAGATAAAGAAGGACATTACATAATGATAAAGGGTTCAATCCAACAAGAGGATATAACCATTATAAATATATATGAACCCAATACAGGAGCACCAGCATATGTGAAACAAATACTAACAGAATTAAAGTAGGAAATAGACTGCAATGCATTCATTTTAGGAGACTTCAACACACCACTCACTTCAAAGGACAGACCTACCAGACAGAAAATAAATAAGGACACAGAGGCACTGAACAACACACTAGAACAGATGGACCTAACAGACATCTATAGAACTCTACATCCAAAAGCAGCATGATACACATTCTTCTCAAGTGCACATGGAACATTCTCCAGAATACACCACATACTAGGCCACAAAAAGAGCCTCAGTAAATTCCAAAAGATTGAAATTCTACCAACAAACTTCTCAGACCAAAAAAGTTTTATAGCTAGAAATAAATTGTACAAAGAAAGCAAAAAGGCTCACAAACACATGGAGGCTTAACAACATGCTCCTAAATAATCAATGGATCAACGACCAAATTAAAATATAGATCAAGCAAGATACTGGAACAAATGACATAAAAAACACAAAGCCCCAACTTCTGTGGGATGCAGCGAAAGCAGTTTTAAAAGGAAAATATATAGCAATCCAGGCATATTTAAAGAAGGAAGAACAATCCCAAATGAATAGTCTAACATCACAATTATCGAAACTGGAAAAAGAAGAACAAATGAGGCCTAAGGTCAGCAGAAGGAGGGACATAATAAAGATCAGAGAAGAAATAAATAGAACTGAGAAGAATAAAAGAATAGAAAAAATCAATGAAACTAAGAGCTGGTTCTTCAAGAAAATCAACAAAATAGATGAGTCTCTAGCCAGACTTATTAAGAGAAAAAGAGAATCAACACACATCAACAGAATCAGAAACGAGAAAGGAAACATCACGACAGACCCCACAGAAATACGAAGAATTATTAGAGAATACTATGAAAACCTATATGCTAACAAGCTGGAAAACCTAGGAAAAATGGACAACTTCCTAGAAAAATACAACCTTCCAAGACTGACCAAGGAAGAAACACAAAATCTAAACAGACCAATTACCAGCAATGAAATTGAAGCGGTAATCAAAAAACTACCCAAGAACAAAACCCCCGGGCCAGATGGATTTACCTCGGAATTTTATCAGACATACAGGGAAGACATAATACCCATTCTCCTTAAAGTTTTCCAAAAAATAGAAGAGGAGGGAATACTCCCAAACTCATTCTATGAAGCCAACATCACCCTAATACCAAAACCAGGCAAAGACCCCACCAAAAAAGGAAATTACAGACCAATATCCCTGATGAACATAGATGCAAAAATAGTCAACAAAATATTAGCAAACCGAATTCAAAAATACAGTAAGAGGATCATACACCATAATCAAGTGGGATTCATCTCAGGGATGCAAGGATGATGCAACATTCGAAAATCCATCAACATCATCCACCACATAAACAAAAAGGACAAAAATCACATGATCATCTCCATAGATGCTGTATGTTTCATTTTTGATACTGTGTTCAGTAATGATTGGATCTCCTACCTGAATTCATTTCAGAGTACTTGATTATTTTTCTGTACCTCCAGGAGCATGTTTATGAGTTTTATTTTGAAATCTCTTTCAGGAAATGGGTTTCATTTGACTCTTTTTCTGGTGTATGTAGGATTTTGCTTTAAACAAGGTTCCTTTGACGTTTCATATTTGCATATGGCACCCTCTAGTGCCAAGAAGCTCTTCTCTTTGGAGCTGCTCAGCCCCTGGAGCAATGTTGGGGGTCGCAGGGGAGCGGTATTGGTGCCTGGGAGGAGGAAAAAGCCGTTTCCTGCTTCCCAGCTGCTATGTCTGTCTCCACTGCCAGAAGCAGTGCGCTGAGCACACAGGTCTAAGCCTCTATGCTGTGCATTTGTAGCTGCTGTAGGTGCGGCTTCTCTCTGGCTGGCCTGACGCCAGGGCAGGCTTTGCTGGTTTGTGAGGCAGGTGGGGGCTGGCCGGGTAGAAGGCACAGCAGGCTGTGTATCATGGTGGGGGGCCTTGGAGCTGCATAGCCAGCCAGGTAGATGGACCGCCTGAAGATCATGAAAGTTCCCAACTTGCTGGGCAAAGTGCACGTGGATAATTTTGTGTACTTGTCCTTTCTCCTGAGCAGTAAACTCTGTGCAATCCTTGCCCCTTTACCAGCCCTCTCGCTATTAGGAAGTCTCTCAGACTGCCCTCCTTTCTTTTGTCCCAGAGCAGACAGATATGGATCCCTATTTTCCACAAGTGCCTGGAATCTCATTCTCTCCAGGTATTCCACCTGTCTTAGCTTTCCAAATGCCCTAGTCACCAGGGCACCATGCAATGTAGGTTTGTGCTCCCAGAGCAGATCTCCAGAGCTAGGTGTTCAGCAGTCCCAGGCCTCCACTCCCTCACCACTCTGTTTCTCTTCCTCCTGCCGTGGGCTGGGGTGGGGGAAGGGCTTGGGTCCCACCGGGTCACAGCTTTCATATGTTACCCTGTTACCTGAGGTCTGTTCTCTTCTCCAGGTGTACACACTCTGCCACAGCCTTCTTTCCTGTTGCTCTTTCAAGATCAATTGTATTAATTATATTTTCATATTATATGCAGTTTTTGGAGGAGGCTCTGTATCACCTCTCATGCTGCCATCTTTAATCCTTAAATCTCATTGTGGTTTTAATTTGCATTTGCCTGATAAGTAGCGGAGTGGAGTATCTTTTCATGTGCCTCTAGCTTACTTTAAGTATATAGTATATATAACACATATACAAAATACAGGGATTTCTTAAATTAAGGTATCATTGATATACAATTTATGAAGTTTTCACATGAGCAACATTGTGGCTACTACATTCACCTGTATTATCAAGTTCCACCCACACCCCACCACAGTCACTGTCCATTAGTGTAGTAAGATGCCACAGAGTCTTCTCTGTGCAACACAGTGTTCCTGGTGACCCCACACACACCATGTATGCCAACCATAATGCCCCTCAGTCCCCTACTCCCTCCCTCCCCAACCATCCTCCCCCACCCTTCCCCTTTGGTAACCGCTAGTCCTTTCTTGGAGTCTGTGAGTCTGCTGCTGTTTTGTTCCTTCAATTTTGCTTCGTTGTTACACTACACAAATGGGTGAAATTATTTGGTACTTGTCTTCCTCCCCCTGGATTACTTCACTGAGCATAATACCCTCTAACTCCATCCATGTTGTTGCAAATGGTAGGATTTGTTTTCTTCTTATGGCTGAACAATATTCCATTGGGTATATGTACCTATCTTCTTTATTCATTCATCTACTGATGGACACTTATTTTGCTCCCATATCTTTGCTACTGTTAACAGTGCTGTGATAAACATAGCAGTGCATAAATGTCTCCTTGAATCTGTGATCTTGTTTTCTTTGGGTAAATTCCTAGAAATAGAATCCCTGGGTCACAAAATACATTTTAATCAACTGTTTACATATCATCAGTAAGGCTTCTGGTCAACAATAAGCTATTAGTAGTTAATTTTGGGGGGAGTCAAGATTAATACACAGACTTTCAACTATACTACTAACTCAGAGTTGTTCAAGGTCAACTGTATTTGCATAAAAAATAGTGGAACTATAAATACATTTTTAAAATTTTACCTGTCAGAAGAGAATGAATGGTAAGTGGGTGGATGGGGACAGAACTGAGTAGATTTCTCAGTGAACACCTTTCATATCATTTTTATTTATATCATGCCATGTATTCCTATTAAAAAATGAAGATTGCTCAAACAAGTAAATAAAATTCAGATATGTTCTCCCCTGCCCCACAATGAAAACTAAAACAGTCCACATGACATTTTTTTATCACTCTTACATAATTAAAAGTCCTATAATTACTTTAAATCATAAACATAGTCTCAATTCTATTTTAAATAAAAATATTTGATTCCATGAAATAACAAAAGCTTCAAAGTTAACGCTAGATCTTGTCCTTTCCCGCACATGGGCTCTGCAGCAGGCTAACCCCTCGGTGGTGGAGGGGAGCACTGCCTTTCCCTTCTTCAAGCTTCCACTCTTCCTCACTGGGACTCTGCTGACCTTCCTTTCAGACCCACCCCCCTCCACCCAGAGGAGGAAAGAAAGGTTCTTGTTTTACCAATAAGGTCATGAGATGGTTCACGCTTTCTGTGCTTGCAGATATTTAACACTGACTCTCTTTTTTGGAGTTTCTTCGTGGTTCTTAGGAGATACCCCCTACAGATCATTGCTGGACATCTTCACATGAAAGGATGTGCTTGATTCCAAGTACCTTATTTGCTCCTAACCACTAGGAATTCCATGGGACTCTGGTAGCTTCTCTCAACAAGTCTATTCTCCCTTTACAAGACCTCTGAGTCAGATTATGCAATGACCCCAAACAGGCTTTCCTCATAAGGTTCATTTCATGAGAAACACTGATTGCCTAAAAAACTCTGGATAAACAGGCTGCTTCCAATCTACTAGGTACTCACTTTTGCTCCATTTCAAAGCAAGCCAGCTCTTCTCTTGATCTCTAGCTTTCCTGACATCAGTGAACTGATAAATTCAGAGGCTGATAAAATCAGAGGACACATATTAAGCTTTCCAAGTGGTCTCAATGATGCCTCGAGTTTGACTTGAGGTGAGGGAGAAATAGCATGCCTACTTCTCCCCCTTGAGAGGGGAGCAGAGTTCAAGACTCACCAACAGAGCTCACCAAAGGAATCCTTTCAAAAATCCCTCTGTCCTAGAGTGGTGAAACTGCAACACCCAGGTCAATTTATCAAAATTAATATAACCAGTGAGAAGCAGATAGATATTATGTACCACAAGATGTGATACTCTGAAAATAAATGCATCGTTTATGCAGTGTTTTTGACAAGTGTCAGAAGCAGACTATAATCATGAGAAAACAGAAAACAAAATAAGAACTGTTCTCTTAAAATTGAAAAAAAATTGCTTTCAATGTTCTTTAAAACTCTTGTTTTAAAAGACAAAGAAAGGCTCAGGAAGTGTTTCACATGAAAGAGACGAAGAAACAAGCGAATGTAATAAGTGCACTGCAACCTCTAGTGGAGGAAAAAACATTAGGAAGCAAAGTATTCAGTTGGCAAATTGGAATGTGGATGGTAAATTATTTTAAAGTATTGTTGTGATGTTAAAATAGCTTGAAATTCATAAACTGTACTGTGGTTATGTAACAGAATGCCCTTCTCTTAGGAAATATACAATGAAGCATCTGGAGAAAAAGGGGCATGATGAATGCAGCTTATTCCTAAATAATTTAGAAAAAACATATTTAGAAAGAGAGATGATAAATCTTTAATGAAAAAAGCAAGTGAGATACTGTTGACAGTAAGTGAATCTGTATTTTTTGTACCATTTGTTCAACTTTTCTGTAAGTTTGAAATCACTTCCAAGAAGAAAGCTTTTATTTTTAAAAATCTGCTCTCTTTTAAATCTCCAAGAACATAACTCTTTGTATTATTGTTAAAAGTAAAGGTACCATGAAGGAACAAAACAGCAGCACAATCACAGAACCCAAGAATGGACTAACAGTTACCAAAGGGAAAGGGACTGGGGAGGATGGGTGGGAAGGGAGGGATAAGGGCGGGGAAAAAGAAAGGGGACATTACAATTAGCATGTGTAATGTGGGGGGCGCCACGGGGAGGGCTGTGCAACACAGAGAAGACAAGTAGTGATTCTACAGCATCTTACTACGCTGATGGACAGTGACTGTAGTGGGGCTTGTGGGGGGGACTTGGTGAAGGGGGGAGCCTAGTAAACATAACGTTCTTCATGTAATTGTAGATTAATGATACCAAAAAAAAAAGTAAAGGGACCATCACAGGGACAGTGGTACAGCATGGAGAATACAGTCACTGATTCTGGAATATCTTTCCACATTGATAGATAATTACTACACTAGAGGGGGTGAGGATTTAATAATATGGGTACCTGTTGAACCTCTGTGTTCTGTACTTGAAACCACCTAAGACTGAATATCAATGGTACTTTCATAAAAAGATAAGTAAAGGGACCAAGAGTCATATATCTGATTTTTAACAAATCCATCTTCTTTTCAAAAATTTCAATGTGAAGTAGCACTTCAACAGAAAAATGTGTATTACAAACATGTTATTTAAAAAATAATCACATGAACACCTGTGCACCTAGGCTGTAACTTATAAAATGGAACACTATCAATATTTTAGCACCCCCCTTAACCACCCTGTGCCTTTTCCCCATCACGCCACCACCATTCCACCCCATGTAACCCCTTCGAAATTTGGTGATAATTGTTTGATCCTTTCCTTCATGTTTTTATCCCATATGTGTGTAGAGCTTAACAATGTGTAATTTAAGTGTGCCTTTAACATTTTAAACAAATAGAATGTGCTATGGTCTAACTGTTGTGTCCCTCCAAAATTCATATGTTGAACCATAGCCCCGAAGGTGATGGTATTTATTAGGAGGTGGGGCCTTTAGGAGGTGTTAGGTCATGAGCGGGGAGCCCTCATGAATGGGTTAGTGCTCTCATGGAAGATGCACACAGACACGAGAAGAAGTTTGCTACCTGAAAGCAGGGCTTTCACCCCACCATACTAGCACTCTAACCTTGGACTTCCAGTCTCCAGAACTGTAGGCAATAAATTTCTGCTGTTTATAAGCCACTCAGTCTATTGCATTTTGTTACAGCAGCTTGGACAGACTAAGACAAAATGATATAATACATACTTTTCTATGACTTGCTTCTTTCATGCAACACTACATTTCTGAGATTCATTCAAACTAATGACTAAAGCAAAGGTTCATTAATTTTCATTGTATACAACAGACCAATGTATGACTACACTAAAATTTGTTTATCCAGCTTACCATTGAACATTTGTGTTGTTTCTATGTTTTCATCATTATTAAATAATGTTGCTATCCACAGTCTCTTGAATAAATACATGCATGAGTATTCTGTAGGATACAATCGATAGGAGTGGAACTGCTGGTATGCACCAGTGTTCAACTTTACTGTTGACTGGTACTGTCAACTACTACTACATAATGCCAAAATGTTTTTTAAAATTTACATTCCCTCCAGCCTGTGTATGAGAGAAACAGTTGCTACATAATGCTTGTCAACATTTGCAACTATCTAACTTTAAAATTTTTCCATTCTGGTAAATATCAGTAGTATCTTACATGGTTTAATTTGCATTTCCCTTGCTACTTTTCCCCATCATGCCACCACCATTCATATATAATGAGCATATACGTATGGATTACTCATGTTTCTCTTTTATGAAATATCTATTCCTATCTTTTGCTCTTTTTTTTTCTTCAGGTTTTCTCTTTTTCTATTAATCTGAAGACCTTTTTATACAATTTGTATATTAATCCTTTTTCAATTATATATGTTACAATTATATTCTCCCAGTTTGTATTTTCAGTCTTTCTGGTGTCTTTCTGGAACAGAACTTTTTCATTTTGTTCTAGTCAAATTGATAGATCTTTCAATTTTTGCTTGAATATTTTTGGGTTTTATTCACAGAAACCTTCTTTATCCTAAGGTCATAAAGGTACTGTCAGTCTTTTAAAAGTTACATAGCTTTAGATTTAATATCTGAATACAGCAAATTTGCAGGATACAAAATTAATACACAGAAATCTGTTGCATTCCTATATGTTAACGATGAACTAGCAGAAAGAGAAATCTGGAAAACAATTCCATTAACAATTGCATCAAAAAGAATAAAATATCTAGGAATAAACCTAACCAAGGAAGTGAAAGACCTATACCCTGAAAACTACATGACACTCCTAAGAGAAATTAAAGACAACACTAATAAATGGAAATTCATCCCATGCTCTTGGATAGGAAGAATTAATATTGTCAAAATGGCCATCCTGCCTAAAGCAATCTACAAATTCAATGCAATGCCTATCAAAATACCTACAGCATTCTTCAATGAACTAGAGCAAATAGTTCTAAAATTCATATGAAATGACAAAAGACCATGAATAACCAAAGCAATCCTGAGAAGTAAGACTAAAGCAGGGGGAATTAGGCTCCCTGACTTCAAGCTCTACTACAAAGCCACAGTAATCAATACAATTTGGTTCAGGCACAAGAACAGATCCATAGACCAGTGGAACAGAATAGAGGGCCCAGATATAAACCCAAGCATATATGGTCAATTCATATATGATAAAGGAGCCATGGATATACAATGGGGAAATGACAGGCTCTTCAACAGCTGGTGTTGGCAAAACTGGACAGCTACATGTGAGAGAATGAAACTGGATTACTGTCTAACCCCATACACAAAAATAATTCACAATGGATCAAAGACATGAATGTAAGTCATGAAACCGTAAAACTCTTAGAAAAAAACATAGGCAAAAATCTCTTGGACATAGACATGAACAACTTCTTCATGAACCTATCTCCCCAGGTAAGGGAAACAAAAGCAATAATGAACAAGTGGGACTATATCAAACTAAAAAGCTTCTGTACAGCAAAGGACACCATCAGCAGAACAAAATGACATCCTACAGTATGGGAGAATATATTCATAAATGACAGATCCGATAAAGGGTTGACATCCAAAATATATAAAGAGCTCACACACCTCAACAAACAAAAAGCAAATAATCCAATTAAAAAATGGGCAGAGGAGCTGAATAGACAGTTCTCCAAAGAAGAAATTCAGATGGCCAACAGACACATGAAAAGGTGCTCCACATAGCTAATCATCAGAGAAACACAAAAGAAAACCACAATGAGATATCACCTCACACCAGTTAGGATGGCCAACATCCAAAAGGCAAACAACAACAAATGTTGGTGAGGATGTGGAGAAAGGGGAACCCTTCTACACTGCTGGTGGGAATGTAAACTAGTTCAACCATTGTGGAAAGCAGTATGGAGGATCCTTAAAAAGCTCAAAATAGAAATACCATTTGACCCAGGAATTTCACTTCTAGGAATTTACCCTAAGAATGCAGCACTCCAGTTTGAAAAAGACATATGCACTCCTATGTTTATTGCAGCACTATTTACAATAGCCAAGAAATGGAAGCAACCTCAGTGTCCATCAGTAGATGAATGGGTAAAGAAGATGTGGTACATATACACAATGGAATATTATTCAGCCATAAGAAGAAAACAAATCTTATCATTTGCAACAACATGGATGGAGCTAGAGGGTATTATGCTCAGTGAAATAAGCCAGGCAGAGAAAGACAAGTACCAAATGATTTCACTCATATGTGGAGTATAACAACAAAGAAAAAAACTGAAGGAACAAAACAGCAGCAGACTCACAGAACCGAAGAATGGACTAACAGTTACCAAAGGGAAAGGGACTGGGGAGAATGGGTGGGAAGGGAGGGATAAGGGGGAAAACAGGGCATTACAATCAGCACAAAAAATGTAGGGGGTGTGGGGGCACGAGGAAGGCAGTATATACAGAGAAGACAAGTAATGATTCTATAGCATCTCACTACACTGATGGACAGTGACTGTAATGGGATATATGGGGGGATTTGATAATAGGGGGAGTCTAGTAACCACAATGTTCAATTAACTGTACATAATGATACAAAAATAAAAAATAAAAAGTTACATGGCTTTGCCTTCATATTTAAATTTAAATTACCGGGAATTAATTTGTGTCTATGGTTTGAGGTAGAGACCTGACTTTGTTTTTCTTCCAGTTGGACTGTATGTAGACCGTTTTTGAACAACAATCTTATCGGCTCACCCATGTCCACATATGTGTGAAAGTCTAATTCTCTATTCTGTTCCACTGGTCAATTTCTCTATTCTTGCATCGCTTCAACACTGTTTCAATTACTAAACCTGTAGAGTAAATTTTAAGATCTTGTAGCCACCTTACTATTTTTTTCAGGAGTGCCTTGGATATTCTTGGACTTTTGTTCCTTTATATCAATTATAAATTCAGCTTCTTAAATTCAAGGAAAAACTCTCTTGGGGCTATTGGAATTTCAGTGATTCTTTGGGAAAAATTTGCATTATTGCAATATTGATTCTTAATACTATCCACATGAAATAGTTCTACATTTTTTTAGATCTCTAGAGTAATCTCTTTCTATTAATTTTTCTATGGTACTTCATAATTTCTGGTGCTAGAATGGAATTTTTTTTAATTACACTTGTAACAGATTTTTCCTAGTGGTTAAATGTAATTGACTTTTAGTAGTGCTTTCATATCCAGTGAGCTTGCTAGACATTCTTATTCATCCTAATAATTCCTCTGTAGATTATTAAGGCTTTTTACATTGGTAATCATCTGTAAAAATGTTGATTTCTTCTTTGCAAAGCAGCAACTTCTTTTTTTCTTGCATTACTTGAGAATAGCCCTCAAAATTTTGAATAGAAATGATGGTTTGTGGCATCTTTGTCTTATTCTTAATAAAAAATGAATGTTATTAACATGTCACAATTAAGTATATTTGCTGCAGTTTTTTGGATATAGGTTTTACCAGGTTGTGGGACTTTTTTTTACATGCCTAGCTTATTGAGAGTGTTCTCTTTTTATTTTTCTGAATTTTTTAATCTATTTATTCATATTTAAATATTTCCTCATCACTGGATTCAGTCTGCTTACATTTTACTTAGGGTTTATGAATGAGATGGGCCTATAAATTTATTTTCTTGTACTACCCTTATTAGCTTTTGGTATTGCTCTAAGTTAATCTCTTTCACAAAGAATAATGAGAATTTCAAAAATAAAAGTTACTGACTGACAACAGATAAGACCCCAGATAATAGAATGATTACTCTCACTTTGTTCCTGTTCCCCATTTCTTAGTCCCTCTTCCCATTTACAGAGAATAATATAAAAGAATAATGATACATACTATGACACATCTTTTTCTTCAATTTTTCAAATTTTGCAGAAATTGAGCAGATACAGGAAAAACTGTAAATAATGTTCAATAGATTTAAATTCTTAAGCTCTAATTCCTAATTTCTAATCAAACTATTCACCTAAAACACTTACCTATTAATAAAAAGTAAAAATTATCCTTGGAACTCAAATACCTCAATACCAAAAAAAACCAAATAACCTAATTTAAAAATGGACAGAGGACCTGAACAGACATTTTTCCAAAGGAGAAATACGGATGGCCAACAGGCACACAGAAAGATGCTCCACACTGCTAATCATCAGGGAAATGCAAATCTATATCACCTCACACCAGTTAGAATGGCCACCATCCAAAAGATAAGAAATAACAAGTGTTGGTGAGGATGTGGAGAAATGAGAACCCTCCTACCCTGTTGGTGGGAAAGTCAGTTGGTACAGCCACTGTGGAAAGCAATATGGAGGTTCCTCAAAAAACTAAAAATAGAAATACCATTCAACCCAGTAATCCCACTTCTAGGAATTTACCCAAAGAAAACAAAATCCCTGATTCAAAAAGATATTTGTGCCCCTATGTTCATGACCACATTATTTACAGTAGCCAAGATACAGAAGCAACCTATCCATCAATAGATGAACGGATAAAGATATGGCATATATATATAATGGAATATTATTCAGTCATAAAAAGGAAGAAATCCTGCCATTTGTGACAATGTGGATAGACCTAGATGGTATTATGCTAGGTGAACAAGCCAGAAAGAGTAAGACAAATACTATATGATTTCACTTATTTGTGGAATCTAAAAACAAAACAAAACAAAATGAACAAAACAGGAAAAGACTCATAGACACTGAGAAGTGACTAGTGGTTACAATGGGAGAGACACTGGAGGGGGTGAGGTGAGTGAGGTATAAGGACACAAAAATTCTCAGTCATAGCATAAGTTGGTCACAGGGATGGAAGTGCAGCATGGAGAATACAATGATCCTGTAATATCTTTCTATGTTCATAGATACTAACTGTACTAATTGGGGTCAGGATCTAATAATGTGGGTAATTGTTGAATCACTGCATTGTATACCTGAAACCAATATAATAATTGTATATCAACTACACTTTAATAAAATGTTTAAAAATTTAATTATACTTGGGAAATAAGTCATGTTTTATAATTTCCCACTAAATTCTTTAGAACTGTTTCTTACTACCATGGCATGTCAATAGTTACTGTTATTCTAGTTAGAAAGATATGTTGGTGAAAAAGCATGAAAAATAATTTTAATAAGTATTGATAAGGGAACATTTTTTTTTAATGCACAGACCTATGTACTCTGCTACTTCCTCAGAAACTGAAACTATACTGCTGAGTGTACTCACGTACTAGCTCCATGGTACATAAGAGAAGAGTTGGACTTGGGGTGATTTCCTATTTGCTAAGTGCAAACAAAACTGTTGACTCAGTTCTCAACAGGGAAGGGCAAGTCCTAGTCCAGGAGTGGAAGACCTAAAACAAACAAATGCTGTACAAGCGATCAATCGACAATTTGAATGAAAATAAGGTGATTTATGTTCTAATCTTTTAATAGAAACCCAAAATGTATAAAAATTTTACTTCTTATTACCTTATCTTGAAACTGCAGAACACTATATTCTGAGATCATTATATTGAAAGTTTTGAAAACAATGCTAATGCTAAATCTCTCAGAGTTAAAAATATACAGTGTAGTTATTTAGGCATAGGTTCTCATACTCTGGATCCTCCCACATGTCACACGGCTACACGATATTCCCAAGTCATGGATTTTGCCGTTTGATCTCTGATGCAGCTTGACGATATTTCAGGGCTCCAGAAGCTAGGCAGTTCTCTGAATACACTAAGCATACATATGAAGCAGCTCAAATGTACAAGCGCCTTCCATCAACAATCACTTCAAAGCTCATTAATAACTTACAGGTGTGAGAGTGGAAATGCCCTCTGCACTCCCCTGCCCCTTCTTGAACTCTGGTTACTCTCTCTGGGCCATTTCTGTAATAGTGAATTCTAAACTTGGCACTTCTCTTTTCTGACTCCAGGGTTTTTAAGATGGTTTTCCAAATCTTATTAGGAAACACAAAAGCAGACAAAAATGCTCCAGTGCACTGATCCTAGGGGTTTTTTTTTTTCATCCTTACATTGTTAGTTTATTATTATAAAGGAAAGCAATTTAAATCCTTCTTGAGAAGATACCTATGAAGAAAGTGGGAAGACAGAACAGGTGGATAGTAAAAATCTGCTTGGTCTGAAACAGGGAAAATTATGATGGATTCTAATATCTGCTCGGTTTCTACCATTGCTGAAGATAGGCTCTAAAACTTTACCAGCATCTCCAAAAAAGCCAATGAACTTTTTGTGTATAAGAGAGGCTTAATTCTACACCCAGTAGGATGTCAACAGTAGAACTATTGACATTCTGGGCCAGATAATTCTTTGCTATAGGGGGCTTTCCTGTACATGGTAGGATGCATAGCAACATTCCTGGCCCCTGCGTACCAGATGCCAGTAGTATGTACCCCCTGCCCAGTGTGACAACCAAAAATGTCTCCAGACATTGCCAAATATCCCTAAGTAGTAAGCATCAGAGCCAGGACTCCAACTCAAGACTTCTGTAGTTCTGTTGAAATGTACTGCCTAAGAGGAGAAATGAAAGATATGTGGCATGGTGCAGAACACAGGCTTTTCTAGGCAGGGCTAAACTAAAAACTAAATTAAAGGTAAAACTATATGCGTTAGCTGAAGTTTGCTTTTGAGATCCTCCCCCCAAATACGAAGGTCCAAGCACTCAGGTACCTTCGGATGGCTCCCTAGTTGCCCAAGAGCCCACCCCCAGAACATACTGTGGCCCATAACTATGACATTTCCCAGCCACCCGACTTGCGTCAGGCCTCTCCTGAGTATTCCATTAAAGCGATGAGCTAAACACATATCCTCCTCATACAAAAGGTAGCAAATGTATCAACTTCTCAGCTCTTGGCTTTTTTCACTTTTCAGTATGTCTCAGACATCTCCCTACACACCAGCACCCTGAGGTCTTTCTCATTCTCTTACAGCTACATTATACTGAGTTGGTGGATGTACCATTGTTTATTTAACCAGTCCTCTACTACTGGACCCTTGCACTGTTTCCAGTCTTTGGCTATTATAAGTAACAACTCCCTTACATAGGCAGATGTATTTGCAGGACAGATTCCTAGAAATGGAAATGCAAGGTCAAAGGGTATGGTAGGCAGAGTAAGGGCCCCCCAAAGATCTGGACATCCCAATCCCAGGTACCTGTGAATATGTTACCTAACAATCAAAGGAACATTACAATTATTATTAAATCAAGGATCTCCTTACTTCCATCCTAAATTATCTGAGTGGGCCAGAGGTAATCACAAAGGTCCTTATGAGAGGGAGACAAGTCAGAAAGGAGAGAAGATGCTGTGCTACTGCCTGTGAAGATGGAGGAGGGGTCCCTGAAACAAGGACCACAGAGAGCCTCTAGAAACTGGGAAGGACAAAGAAAAGGATACTTCCTTGGGGTTTTCAGAAGGAACACAGTCCTATAGACCCATCTGAGACTTGTGACCTCCAGAACTGTAATAAATGTGTGTTGTTTTAAGCCACCAAGTTTGTGGTAACATGTTAAAGCAGCAATACTAAACTAATACAAAGGGTAACTCAAAAGTAAATTTTCTATATATAATCAAATTTCCCTCCATAAAGTTTGTACCATTTTGCACTTCTATCAGCAGTATGCCTATTTCCTCACCATCTCTCCAACAAGATATATTATCAAACTGTTGAATATTTGCCCATGTGAGAGGTGAGAAATGGTTTATCACAGTATGGTTTTAATTCATGTGTGAAACTGAACATCTTCTCACATATTTAAAATATTTTTCTTTTTTTGAAACTGTTAAAATACTTTCTACATTATTCTGCTGGGTTGTTGCTCTATGCTTGATTTATTTCTAAAAGCTCTTTATATTTTAAGGATCTTACCTCTTGGTAGTATGAATTGAAAATATTTTTCCCACTTAGTCATTTGTTCACATAGTGTGATATTTATTCCATGCATAATTTTTATTATTTGTATTTATTTCTACTTAATGTTTAAAGTTTTCCTCATACAGGTTTTATATAGTCAAGAGATTTTAGCATGGCCATTTTAGTTTATCAATAATTCAGTAAGACTGACCCCTAATATTAAGGGCCAAGGGTAGTGATTGACTTACATTCCTTATTCCTGCACAAATATTTCAAATGGAGTAAAATTCCAATGTGAGAAATACATGGATGATGGCAAAAGAAAATTTCAAGTAACAATACAATTTTTAGCAATGCAATTCCTGCTTTACTTAAAGTCATTAATATAAAAAGAAAAAAAAATCTCTAAGTTTGCTGAATTTTTAAGTATTAGTACAGAGTACATTTTTTACCCTAAATGTATTTTTTTAATTTTATTTTTGAGAAATTCATCCTTGTATCTATAACAAGACATCCTCTTAATTAAAATGAATTATGAACCTATGCACCCCTATGTTTATTGCAGCACTATTTACAATAGCCAAGAAATGGAAGCAACCTAAGTGTCCATCAGTAAATGAATGGGTAAAGAAGATGTGGTACATATACACAATGGAATATTACTCAGCCATCAGAAGAAAACAAATCCTACCATTTGCAACAACATGGATGGAGCTAGAGGGTATTATGCTCAGTGAAATAAGCCAGGTGGAGAAAGACAAGCATCAGATGATTTCACTCATATGTGGAGTATAACAACAAAGAAAAAAACTGAAGGAACAAAACAGCAGCAGACTCACAGAACCCAAGAATGGACTAACAGTTACCAAAGGGAAAGGGACTGGGGAGGATGGGTGGGGAAAATGGGGCATTATGATTAGCACACATAACATAGGGGGGTGGGGACATGGGGAAGGCAGTATATACAGAGAAGGCACATAATGATTCTATAGCATCTTACTATGCTGATGGACAGTGACTGTAATGGGGTATGTGGGGGGACTTGATAATAGGGGGAGTCTAGTAACCATAATGTTCAAGTACTTGTACATTAACAATATCAAAATAAAAAAAATAAAATGAATTATGAACCATTTCTGGATCACAAAGAAGCAATAACATTTAACTAAGCTAGTATTAATTAGGTTAGAAATTGAAGCAGCTCAAAAATGGAAGTTGTATAATATAATTTTGCTAAAACAGGACATTACAAAACCTATTTTAAGTTTGTTTACAACTTAAAACACTGTTGGTAGTAGGAAAATATTGTGTTTACTTTTTATATTATGTTCCTTTAGAGTTTAAGTTTTCCAAAGGATGTTTATACAGTTGTGGGTCTTTTGGGGGGAGGTGGGGGGAGGGACAGGGATTTTTAAAAATATTTTTAATGCTATCTGGTGATAAAATTATGTACCTATGTAGGGTGTTAAAGTTCTTTTTGTTATTCTTGGGGGTAAGACTACATCAGCCATGGCTTTGGGGCCTACTTTTACTACTTAGACTCCACTGAGAGTTGGCCACCAGAAACTGAGACCAGAAAAGGGCAGCATGATGCACAGCAATACAGGTTGCAGTGGACATCTTATCCACTCCTGTGGCGTCAATGACCACAGAGGTGACTTTAAAGTCTCCCTCTTAAGCAGATGTGCATTTCCAGCTGCCTTCCTGACAACTGCATTAGGATATCCCAAAAGAACTAAAATACAGACTTCAAAAACCTTAAACCAAATGCATTTTCTTCCCCTCCAAAGCCATAGCTTTCAATTAATGATCATACTTGTATCTTTTGTCTCACCAATCTTATCTTGCCTCATCCTATTTGGTCATGCTATATAGCTACATTAGTTGTTAAGCATTCATTTTTGGATCTTCCTATGAAATATATCTCAAGAACTTAACAGTTTAATAATGACTGTACTTCTATAATATTTTTTAATATTTTAATTATAAATTATTTTAGAATATAGAATATATCAGAAAATTAAATGATATCCAAGCATATCAACATTTTGTCATACATGCTTCATATCATCTTTAAAAGAAAAAGAAAATATTAATAGTTACAACTAAAGTCTTACCTTACTTGTGCACTCTTTACCTCCATAGAGGTAATCTAAAGTTAGTATGTATTATTCTTATGCCTATTTTTGTATTTTTCCATGTTCACTATTTTTTGTTTTACAAATTTATATAAATAATATGCTTCACATATTATTCTGAAAACTTCTTTTTTCATATATTATGTTTGCAGTCCATGCTGATCATATAGATGCAGTTCATAAATTTTAAATGCTGTAAGGTGTTCCACTGTATGAGTAAACCACAATTAATGTATTCATTTCCCTGTTGAGTGACAGATTATTTACAATTACAAATAGTGATGCATTGAATCCTTGAACATACCTCCTGGTGCAGACGTGTCAGCATTTCTCCAGACCAGACATTTATGTACAAGAACTTCACTGTAACTTAGTCACATGGCCACACCTTAACTTGCATGAGAGTATGAGAAATAGTTTTTATTGTGGATGGCCATGTGCCCAGCTAAAAATAAGGGATTCTGTTTCAAAGGATACAAAGAAAAACAGATACTGGTATTGTGGTAAACAGCCAGCAACCAGCAGTTGCTGCCATTTTAAGTATTTCTAAATGTCTTTGAAAACTTTAAAGAGGTTATCCCATCAACAATGAATGAATATAAGAGTTTTCAATTTCTCCACACGTTCTCCAATAACTCCAGGTATCAAATATATTAATTTGTGCCAATCTAATGGGTGTGAAACAGCATCTCCCTGTTTTAATTTGCATTTCCCTGATTAGTACGAAGAATAACTATTATTAACCATTCTAGTTTCTTCTTCTTTGAAATGGCTATTTAATCATTTTTAATTATTTACTGTAAGAGCGTATATATATTCTTGATACCAATTTGCCTTGAAAATTTCTTCCAGTATTCAGTTTGAGTATTCAATTTTTGATGATGCCTTTTATAATGAAGAAATTTTTAATTTTAATGTAGTTCTTGCAGAGATGCCAGTTGTCTGTCTTACTCAGCTAAGCTACATTTCCCAGCCTCTCTTGTAACCTGGTGACTAAGATGCCAACAACCAAATGTACCTGGAGATAATGTGTGCTGATTCTGGGGATAGGCCTTAAGATACTGGGTATGCATATGTTTAATCGCTGTCTTTTCACCTTCCTTCACACTGTCACATTAATTTGTTAAAAACTACAGTAACCTTGAGAGCTACATGTAGAGGATAATAAAACTAGGCAAATAGTCTGGGTCTCCAGGATGGCTGCATGAAGCAAAGGCCAACTACCTACCCTAACTATTACATAAAAGAGAAATACATTTCTGTCTTATTAGCTGCTGCATTTAGGGCTTTTTTTTTTTTTTTTACAGAAACTTGGCCAAATATGCCAAATATGTTTAAGAAAGATTTCTTAGATAACTCACAAACAGTAATTATTTTAGAGTGATTGTCCTTGGTGCCTAGTATAAGAAAGCCCTCTTGAGATCAAAAAGATATTCTGGGTGTTTAGGATTCAACAAGGTGGCATGAGAGGTGAGGCAGAGAATACCTCCCAAAACCACAAATAATACAAAAATATGGTTAATTAATACAACTAACCCTAAAAAGCAACAGGGAAGAAGGCTGAACCAGACTGCATACAGACCTCATGAACAGAGCAGACCTCACGAAACAGGGTAACATACAAAAGCCTTAATCCGGCGGGACCCAAGTCCTTCCCCAACCCCAGCTCACCGGTGGGAGGAAGAGAAACGGAGCAGGGAGGGGGTGGAAGCCTGGGACTGCTGAACACCTGGCCCTGGAGGTCTGCTTTGCAAGCAGAAACCTATATTGTGTGGTGCTCTGGACGTTGGGGAGCTGGGACAGGAGGGGTGCTTGAGAGACTGAGATTCCAGCCATGGGGTTGTGAAGGAGGGGATCCACACCTGGCCGCTCTGGGTCAGAGGCAAGGTAGGTGGTCTGAGAGGCTCCCTAGCAGCGAGAGGGCTGCTGAAGGGGTGGGGTTTGCACAGAGCTTGCTGCGCGGGAGAAGGGAGAACTGGACAAAGCTGTCTGGGCAGGCTCTGCCCAGCAGGTTGGGAACTCTGAGGAGCTTTAGGTGTTCCATCCCCCTGGCTCCCTACTCAGCTCCGAGGCCCCCACGGTGACAGGCAGCCTGCTGCACCTTCCTACTGGCCTGACAGCACCGGCTCGCAAACTGGCAGTCACTGCGCTGGCGTCAGGCCAGCCAGAGAGAGGCCCCGCCTACAACAGCTAGAGACACAAAGCCCGGAGGCTTACACCTGTGTGCTCGGCGCACTGGCTCTGACACTGGGGACAGGCACCGCAGACGGGAATCAGGAAACACATCATTCCTCCCCGCAGGCACCAGTTCTGCTCCCCCACAACCCCCAACCTCACTCTGGGGAACTGAGCAACTCCAGAGACTGGAGCTTCTGGACACTAGAGGACACCACACAGAAATATGAAACGTCAAAAGAACATGGTTCAGACCAAAATCTCAGAAGCCCAAGAAAAAGGGCCAAATGAAGCTGAACTCACCAATCTTCCTGAAAGAGAGCTCAAAATAAAAATTATAAACATGCTTATGGAGGTACAGAAAAATATTCAAGAACTCAGAACGAATTTAAGTCAGAGATCCAATCATTAAGAAATTCCATATCTGAAATGAAACATACAATCGAGGGATTTAAAAGCAGATTAGATGTAGTAGAAGAGACGGTAAATGTAATAGAAATTAGAGAAGGGGAATACAAAGAAGCTGATGCACAGAGAGAAAAAAGAATCTCTAACAGTGAAAGAATATTGACAAAACTGTGTGACCAATCCAAATGGAACAATATTCGCATTACAGGGGTACTAGAAAGAGAAGAGAGAGAAAAACGGATAGAAAGTATCATTGAGGAGGTAATTAATGAAAACTTCCCCAATCTGGGGAAGGAGATAGTCTCTCAAGCCATGGAGGTACACAGATCTCCCAACACAAGGAACCCAAGGAAGACAACATCAACACATATAATTAAAATGGCAAAGATCAAGGATAAAGACCAACTTTTAAAAGCGAACTAGAGAGAGAAAAAAGACCACATACAAAGGAAAACCCATCAGGCTATCATCAGACTTCTCAACAGAAACCTTACAGGCCAAAAGGGAGGGGCATGATGTATTTAATGCAATGAAGCAGAACAGTCTGGAACCAAGAACACTCTACCCAACAAGGTTATCATTTAAATTTGAAGGAGGGATTAAACAATTTTCATAGAAGTGACAGCTGAGAGAATTTACCTCCCACAAACCACGTCTACAGTGCATTTTAGAGAGACTGCTATAGATGGAAGTACTCCTAAGGCTAAATAGATTTCACCCAAGGGATAGACAAAGAGTACAGAATATGGTTCATAACATACAAAAAATGGAAGAGGAAGAAAAAAGGAGAAAAAAAAAAAAGAACCTTTATGTTGTGTTTGTAACAGCATACGAAGTGAGTTAAATTAGACTGTTAGAAAGGGAATTACCCTTGAACCTTTGGTAACCACGAATCTAAAGCCTGAAATGGCAATAAGTACATGCCTATTGATAATCACCCTAAATGTAAATGGTCTGAATGCACCAATCAAAAGATATAGTTACTGAATGTATAAAAAAACAAGACCCATCTATATGCTGCCTATAAGAGACTCACTTCAAATCCAAAGACATGCACAGACTGAAAGTAAAGTGATAGAAAAAGATATTTCATGCAACTAATAGTGAGAAAAAAGCAGGAGTTGCAGTACTTGTGGCACACAAAATAGACTTCAAAACAAAGAAACTAACAAGAGACAAAGAAGGACACTATATAAGGATAAAGGGGTCATCCAGCAAGAGGATATAACTATTACAAATATCTATGCACCTGACACAGGATCACCTACATATGTGAAACAAATAGTAACAGAATTAGAGGGGGAAAGAGAATGCAATGCATTCATTACAGGAGACTTCAAAACATCACTCACTCCAATGGACAGATCAACCAGACAGAAAATGAGTAAAAAGACAGAGGCACTGAACAACATATTAGAACAGATGGACCTAAAAGACATCTACAGAACAGTCCATTCAAAAGCAACAGGATACACATTCTTCTCAAGTGCACATGGAACATTTTCAAGAATAGATCATATACTAGGCCACAAAAAAAAACTCAGAAATTCAAAAATATTGAAATTGTACCAACCAGCTTCTCAGATCACAAAGGTATGAAACTAGAAATAAATTGCACAAAGAAAACGAAGAAGCCCACAAACACATGGAGGCTTAATAACATGCTCCTAAATAATCGATGGATCAATGACCAAATAAAAACAGAGATCAAGCAATATATGGAAAAAAATGACAACAATAATTCAACAACACAAAATCTGTGGGACGCAACAGAGGCCATGATAAGAAGGAAATATATTGCAATACAGACCTACCTCAGGAAAGAAGAACAATCTGAAATGAACAGTCTAAACTCACAATTAATGAAACTAAAAAAGGAAGAACAAATGAGGCCCAAAGTCAGTAGAAGGAGGGACATAATAAAGATTAAAGGAGAAATAAATAAAATTGAGAAGACTAAAACAATAGAAAGAGTCAATGAAAGCCAGGAGCTGGTTCTTCAAGAAAATTAACAAAATAGATAAAGCCCTAGTCAGACTTATCAAGAAAAAAAGAAAGTCTGACCACAAAAACAGAATTAGAAATGAGAAAGGAAAAATCACTACAGATACCACAGAAATACAAAGAATTAGGAGAGAATACTATGAAAAATTATATGGTAACAAACTGGAAAACCTAGAAGAAATGGACAATTTTCTAAAAAAATACAACCTTCCAAGGCTGACCAAGGAATAACCAGAAAATCTGAACAGACCAATTACCAGCAACGAAATTGAACTGGTAATCAAAAAACTACCTAAGAACAAAACTCCTAGACAAGATGGTTTCACTGCTGAATTTTATCAAACATTTTGTAAAGACCTACTACCCATCCTCCTTAGAGTTTTCCAAAAAGTAGAAGAGGAGGAAATACTCCCAAACTCATTCTACGAGGCCAACATCACTCTAACACCAAAACCAGGCAAAGACACCGAAAAAAAAAGAAAATTACAGACCAATACCCCTGATGAACATAGATGCAAAAATACTCAACAAAATACTAGCAAACTGAATTCAAAAATACATCAAAAAGATCATCCATCATGATCAAGTGGGATTCATTCTAGGAATGCAAGGATGGTACAACATTCGAAAATCCATCAACATCGTCCACTACATCAACAAAAAGGACAAAAACCATATGATCATCTCCATAGATGCTGAAAAAGCATTTGACAAAATTCAACATCCATTCATGATAAAAACTCTCAACAAAATGGGTATAGAGGGCAAGTACCTCAACATAATAAAGGCCATATATGACATACCAACAGCTAACAATAAAGTTAACAGCAAGAACTGAAAGCTTTTCCTTTAAGATCGGGAACAAGACAAGGATGCCCACTCTCCCCACTTTTATTCAACATAGTTCTGGAGGTCCTAGCCACGGCAATCAGACAACACAAAGAAATAAAAGGCATCCAGATTAGCAAGGAAGAAGTCAAACTGTCCCTATCAGCAGATGACATGATATTGTACATAAAAAACCCTAAAGAATCCACTCCAAAACTACTAGATCTAATATCTGAATTCAGCAAAGTTGCAGGATACAAAGTTAATACACAGAAATCTGTTACTTTCCTATACGTCAATGATGAACTAGCAGAAAGAGAAATCTGGAAAACAATTCCATTAACAATTGCATCAAAAAGAATAAAATATCTAGGAATAAACCTAACCAAGGAAGTGAAAGACCTATACCCTGAAAACTACAAGACACTCCTAAAAGAAATTAAAGACTACACTAATAAATGGAAATTCATCCCATGCTCTTGGATAGGAAGAATTAATATTGTCAAAATGGCCATCCTGCCTAAAGCAATCTACAGATTTAATGCCATGCCTATCAAATACCTACAGCATTATTCAATGAACTAGAGCAAATAATTCTAAAATTCATATGAAATGACAAAAGACCATGAATAACCAAAGCAATCCTGAGAAGTAAGACTAAAGCAGGGGGAATTAGGCTCCCTGACTTCAAGCTCTACTACAAAGCCACAGTAATCAATACAATTTGGTTCAGGCACAAGAACAGATCCATAGACCAGTGGAACAGAATAGAGGGCCCAGATATAAACCCAAGCATATATGGTCAATTCATATATAATAAAGGAGCCATGGATATACAATGGGGAAATGACAGGCTCTTCAACAGCTGGTGTTGGCAAAACTGGACAGCTACATGTGAGAGAATGAAACTGGATTACTGTCTAACCCCATACACAAAAATAATTCACAATGGATCAAAGACATGAATGTAAGTCATGAAACCGTAAAACTCTTAGAAAAAAACATAGGCAAAAATCTCTTGGACATAGACATGAACAACTTCTTCATGAACATATCTCCCCAGGTAAGGGAAACAAAAGCAATAATGAACAAGTGGGACTATATCAAACTAAAAAGCTTCTGTACAGCAAAGGACACCATCAGCAGAACAAAATGACATCCTACAGTATGGGAGAATATATTCATAAATGACAGATCCGATAAAGGGTTGACATCCAAAATATATAAAGAGCTCACACACCTCAATGAATAAAAATCAAATAAGCTAATTAAAAAATGGGCAGAGGAGCTGAACAGACACTTCTCCAAAGAAGAAATTCAGATGGCCAACAGGCACATGAAAAGGTGCTCCACATAGCTAATCATCAGAGAAACACAAAAGAAAACCACAATGAGATATCACCTCACACCAGTTAAGATGGCCAACATCCAAAAGACAAACAACAACAAATGTTGGTGAGGTTGTGAAGAAAGAGGAACCCTCCTACACTGCTGGTGGGAATGTAAACTAGTTCAACCATTGTGGAAAGCAGTATGGAGGTTCCTCAAAAAACTCAAATTAGAAATACCATTTGACTCAGGAATTCCACTCCTAGGAATTTACCCTAAGAATGCATAAGCACAGTTTGAAAAAGACATATGCACTCCTATGTTTATTGCAGCACTGTTTACAATAGCCAAGAAATAGAAGCAACCTAAGTGTCCATCAGTAGATGAATGGATAAAGATGTGGCACATGTACACAATGGAATATTATTCAGCCATCAGAAGAAAACAAATCCTACCATTTGCAACAACATGGACGGAGCCAGAGGGTATTATGCTCAGTGAAATAAGCCAGGCAAAGAAAGACAAGTATCCAATGATTTCACTCATATGTGGAGTATAAGAATAAATTAAAAAACTGAAGGAACAAAACAGCAGCAGACTCACAGAACCCAAGAATGGACTAACAGTTACCAAAGGGAAAGGGACTGGGGAGGATGGGTGAGAAGGAAGGGATAAGGGGGAAAAAGGGGCATTACGATTAGCACACATAATGTGGCAGGTGGGCGGGACACGGGAAAGGCAATATATAGAGAAGACAAGCATCTTACTATGTTGATGGACAGCGACTGTAATGGGGTATGTGGGGCGGACTTGATAATAGGGGGAGTCTAGTAACCATAATGTTGTTCAAGTAATTGTACATTAACCATACCTAAATAAATAAATAAATAAGAAAAAGATATTCTGTATTTTTTTTCTGAAAACATATAAGTTTTGTTTTCCAAATGCAGGCCTTAATGCTGGAATGTGGTTTGCGTATAGCTGATGTAAGGTTTTACAGTTTTCAATATGCAGGTAGTCATTGTTTCAGCACTATTTATTGAATATACCATGCCACTGATTTATAATACCACCTGTGTCATGGACCAAATTACCATAGACACATGACTGTCTTCTGTTTCACTGGTCTATGCTTATAAGCTTGTGCCAATGTCACATCAACCATAATTACTAAACCTTTATACTAAATCTTGATGGTTGGCAAGACAAATCCCTCACTATTTTTCAAAATTATCTTGGCAATTCTTGACATTTTACTCTTCTATTTAAATTTTAACATTCACCTTTGAAATTACACACACACATACATAACTGTTAAAGTGAAACTGCAATGAATGCATGATCTAATACAAGAAGAAATTACATCTTTACAAAATTGACTTTCTATTCATGAGCTTATTATGACTATATTACATACTTAAATTTTTATAATTTTCCCCACAAAGACCTTCAGAATCCTTTGTTAAGATATATATCAAGGCCCCTTATAGTTTTTTTCACTATTTCATATGGTATTTTTTTTACTGCATTTTCAATTTGTTGTTGGCATATAGGAATGTTGTTGGTCTTTTGTATGCAGATCCTGCGACCTATAATATTGCTGAATTCTCTTACTAATGTTAATGGTTTGGTTCTTTTAGATTTTCTATAGGGAATCAGAGTGAGTAACAACTTATGTTATCCTTTTCAGTCCTTATGTTTTTCACTTTTTTTATTACCCTAAATATTATCTTCAGTAAAATATGGAACAGAAGTTGTGAGATTGGCATCTCTGTCTTGTTTCTGACTTAAAAGGAGAACACTTTCTGATGCTTGCTCTGAGTTTTATGGGATACTTGTGTTAACAGAATTCCTTTATCATTACTATGTAGATAAGTTTATATCATGAATATGTTTTATGAAATTTTTTTCTGTATCTTTTAAGATAATCATATCATTTTCTTGCTTTAATTTGTAAATGGGGTAGATTATGTCAGTACATTTTCTATTATCATACCATCCTTGAATTCCTGGGATAAATCCTCCTTAACCAAGATTGTGTTCTTTATATGTGCCACATTTAATCTGCTCATGTTTTATTTAGGATTTTTTGCATTAGAAACATAAAATTGATATATGAAACTGGACTGTAATTTTTCTCTTACTATCCTTGTTAAATTTTAGCACTTTCATCAAATTAATTGGGAAACTTTCCTCTATTTTTTACTTTCATTAAACTTTTATTTGCATAAAATAGGAATTATCTTTACTTGAAGGTTAAAAGTCATTATGAGCCTTAAAGGTTTAAAAGCATTATGGACCTGATATGTTTTACTGTGGAAGGATTTAAAACAAGTAAGGCATATTCATATGAGGTTGTATGTTCATAGAGATTTTCTGTTTCTTCCTAAAGTAATATATCAGGTAAAGAATACATTAGAATATTGGAAATAATGGACTCCCTTTTACAAAAAAGAGCTTAATTTTTTTCCTCACATAACATGATAGCTAGATATAACCTGTCCAGAGAAGATTCAACTGCTTAATGATGCTATCAGGGATGCAGGCTCTATCTTTCCATTACACTAATCTTAGCTTAGATGCCTCCACATCATGCTTATTACATTTGGGACTCAAAATAGCTGCTCGTGTCTCCAGTCAGTCCTCACTTTCTTAAAGTAAGAAAGAAACTGAAGTAGAAAGAGGTGATACCCCATATCAGGAAATCAAAAGCTTTCACTTCATTGTCCAAAACTGTATTACACAGCTCACCTAGCCATGAAGGAATTTTAGGGAAGTACCTTTATCTGGGCACATTACCCCAAATAAAACCAGAGCTCTGAATTGTCAACTGGCAATAGCTGCTGTAGTAGTTTGGATCAGTTATATTCTAGGAAATTGTCCAGTCCACCTCAGTTCCTAAATTCTCTGAGCTTTTTAAAAAATCACTACTATATTTACACTTTTGTCTCATTTTAAAAGTCCTAATATTATACATTGGTGTCTTTTAAAATTAATTTTTTGCCGAAAGCTTTTCTATTCTATTAATCTTTTCAGAGAACCAGCTTTGGTTTTCTTGCAACTTCTAAATGCTTCTTTGATTTCTAATTCATTCACTCTGTGGTATTATTACTTCCTTCCTTCCTCATATCTTTGTTAGATTTTTTCCCTGGGTTTTTGTTGTTGTTCTTGCTATTGCAAAAGGTATTTTTAAAATTTCCTTTTCCATTTTCATTATGCTGGTATACAGAAATACAACTGTATAATGCCGGTTTGTATGAAAACTGTTGACAGAGTACATTGTGACCCATTTTGTATTTCAATCATATATCTTGTTATCTTACTAAGTGCATTTATTAATTTTGATAATTTTAGACTCACTTAGATTTTCTATCTACACAGCCTTGTCCTCTGCAAATAAATTTTATTTCTTCTTTAGCAATACTTATGCCTTTTCTTTCTTTTTTCTTGACTTGTTTTTTCTTTTCTTTCTTTTCTTGATTTTTTATTTCTTGACCTTTCTGGCTATGAGGCTAGGACCTACAGTACAATGTTGAGTAGACATGGTAAGAACTGATACACCCTTATCTTGTTGTCAATTTTAGGGAAAAAGTATTCAGTCTTTTCCTTTGAGTATTATGTTAGCTATGGGTTTTTGTAGATGTTCTTCATCTGGTTGAGGAAGATGCCCTCTATTTTTAGTTTGCTGAGTTTTTATCATGGACTAATATTTATTTTCTATATCATATTCTCTCAGTTTTGGTCAGTTGTGTTTCCATCATGTTTTTAAGCTCCTTAAATAAATCACCATAATTTGTATGTTATCTATGTAATAACTGTTTTCACTGTTCCCACATGTTTATGATCAACCTCTTATGCACCATTTCTTCTTGCAACCCATCCTTTCCTTCTAGGTTTAACAGACTTCTTCCTCCCGTACCTCCTATTATTTCCTATGAATACCAAGGTGAGTGATAAATTCCATTTTCTTTTTTGTCTGAAAATATTTTTATTTAGCCACACTTTTAAATAATAGCTTAGCTGGGTATGACATTTTGGGTTACAGTTATTTTCTCTCAGCCCTTTCAAAATAGTATTTATCTTAAAATGTTTCTTGTTGATGTCAAGAAGCATGCTTCTAGCCTAATGTTTCTTTGTATATAATCTTTTACAGCTTCTGATGTTATCTTGTCCATCTTTGAACACCTTCTAAAACCACACTGGCATTTCTTTTAAAACACTATACTTTGTTATTTAGTCATTCTCCATATTTTAGTATTATTACCTTGTCTTAGTCATTTTACATAGTTGCCTTAATGCCACCATTAATGAACAAGCTACCTGACACTGTAGTAAATGCTACATATCTTTTCCTATAAAAAAGCATAATGTTCTCTTATGGAATGGGGAGAAAAAAGAAAAGAGAAAAAGATGAAAATGCCCTATCTGAATTTAGCAACAGAGGCTTGTCTCAAAGAGTGCCTACATACCAATTTGTTAACAATCGGCTAATGTTTGTAAACAAATAACAAATGAGTAAATTATTTATGCATTAACTATTCTGTTCACAATTTATTATTGGTTTTCAACAGATGGTTGGCATTCTTATTAGGTACTGTTTAAACATCAAAAAAGTAATTGTTAAGCTCAGCAAAGTTTTCATGTGCCAGCACATGAATTACCAGTGTAGACAGATCTGACTCAGATTGAATTTACTGAAAAGGGGAACAGCCCCAACTATTCCCCAGCTGTACCTTCTAAGCAGTTCCATCACTTGGGTTCACACACATCTGAGCAATTCTGAAAGAACAGGAAGACAACCTCCTGAAATCTATTTACATGAGAGACTGAAAAACCTCCTGGGAGTAAACTTATTATCTTAAGCAAAGAGAAGATTACGTAGCTTGATCCTGAAACAAAGTCTTGGTTCTTAGACGAGAGAAGTAATTTTGAATGTACCATAGTTTCTGAGGCTGGGCATTAGTCCCATCTCAGACCACCATGGATTCAAATCTAGGTTCTAAGGAGCGATAGGGCTATAAATAAAAATGAAAATGCCTGTTTGTATGAAAACTGTTGACAGAGTACATTGTGAGCCATTTTGGAACCCTCTGACAAAGCCTATCACAGATAACCAACAATGAACACTGCATACTGGCATCTCCACAGTACCAATATATTCATCAACGGCTGTACCCAGAAGCAGCCGCAACAATGTACACAGAAGAGACGCCTGACGGGAGGTGCAACACCCAGCAGAACTAGCGATGGTGCATGCAGATGGGGCGACCAAAGGGCATGAAAGAACCACAGAAGAAGGCAAATATTGGAGAACGGATTTAATACATAATACACTATTAGCTACTCAATCTGGCAGCTAACCAGACTTGTTTTTGAAAATACCTAAGATACCTCTTTAGCTTCCTAGAAATATTTGGGTGGAGTCTTACTAGAGCCTGGGAAGCAAAAAATTGGTGATACATGTAGCAAAAGGATCAGGTCTAATTTAACAGTATGGTTTCTATATGCAAGAGAGACACAAAGCTTCAAATTGAGAAAGTTGGGGGAATCCTATTTAGGAAGGTGAATGTGTAACCTATTTCTCAAATCTGCAGTGTAGTCTATTTTTGTTCATCTCCTACACTGAAAACAATTACACTCACCATGAGTATGAATTTAAAAAAAGATTCTCCTGAATTTATGAAAATATTTGACTCTTTTAATAAACTGAAAATTCCCACACCTTCCTCTAGTTTAGACCTTTTAAAACAGCTAGAAATCATATGCCCACAGAAATCTTTTGCAGAATGACAGCCAATATGACAAAAAATGTCACTGAGGAAACTTAAGTATGGAGATAACTGTGAAGTTTAACCTAATTTCAAAACAATATATGTCACTTTACTATAAAGTAATACTTTATACTTACCTTTCTCAGGTATTTTCAAATTGCGGTAGGACATCTGTTCTGTTTCTCTAGGTAAGAAAATTAGTATGAAAATTTAAATGAATTGCTAGCCCAGATTCCAAATTAAAGCCTAGACCTCATCTCTCCTGTCTTTTTTACCAGAGGCAGCACTAACCTTCATTCTAATAAGCAGGTGTGCCGGGTGTCATGGCAATGTCACAGACACTTTGAATTAGTGGGGCTCAGGGGAAGACAGAAAGGTGACTCCAAAATACTGAGTATCAACCATATAGTATATAGACTCTGCAGGCCACCTGAACTTCCTTCATGAACTGGACAAAGGCATTTCTAGAAAAGGATGAGTACGGACTCAAAGTGAGTAAGCTGGGGGAAGGGCCCCATAAGGTGCCACACGATCTCAAAGTCGTTTCCTAACTGCACTTTCCCAGCCAAAAATAACCAAATACTGAAATGTAGCTATGCCAAGAACTTCAGGTATCAGTTCAATTTCCTCCTCTTCTTTATGAATTTGTATTATTTATAAGACACTTGACACATGTTAAACACTTACATAGCTCCTCAGTTTCAGGAAATATGGCTTGTTCAGCTGAGGGGGAAAAGCATATAATGAGGGAGTTAACAAGGGCTGATATTTTTTTACAACATTCTTTAAAAACTGAAAAACCTCATTAAACATCAGGAACAGCTTAAACAATTCACTCTAGACCTTGGGGCCCACGCGGACGTCTCCCTCTCAAGCTCCCTGTCTGGCCCTGCTCTCCCCCGGTGTCCTCCGAGAGGGTGGGCCTGACGGGCGGCCACGTGTGGCCTCAAGGCCTCGCCGCCACACATCCTCCGGCCTTGAGGCCTGGGGTGCGCGGCTCCCAGGGGACGTCGGGCCCCGCAGAGCGGCCCGCACCCTTTGACCCGCGGGCGCGCAGGACGCCGGGAGCAGGCGGAAGTGCGGCCGGGAGGCCCGTCGCGGCCAGTGGCCGCCTGCCGGAAGTGGGTCCGAGGCCGCGGCGGTCCGGCCTGGGCGGCAGCAGTGCGAAGCTAGCGGTGCCCGAGGCGCTCGGTCGCCGGCCCCACCCCGGGGACCTGTACGGCCGCTGGAAAGGATCCCAGAGGCCAGGAGGCCGCTGCCCTTGGCCCGGCGCCTCTCCCTCCCGTGGCGGGGACAAGGGCGCCCTACCGAGGCTGGGCCGCCTGCAGGCCGGCTTCGCGGACTTCCGGCCTTCATGGCCGCGGTTTTCGAGAGGGAGGTCGACGGGAGCGGCGCGCTCTCGAGACCCCTGCCCTCGCTGGGGTCCTGGGATTGTGAGGCCGGCCCTGCGGCCGGGCTGGGAGGAAGGAGCGAGAAAGCCGCCACCGAGCGCGGCCGGAACAGGGCCGACTGCAGGGCTGCCGCGGGGAGGGAAGCACCTGCCTCCGCCCTGCTTGACCCCGAGGCCACCGCCCGAAGCAGCCGGTGCCCCTGCCGGGCCTTCCTAGCGGAGGTCGGAGGAGGGCGAAGCCCGGAACCTCGCGCCCTCGAGTGCTCCCGTGCCTGGGGCGGCCGGGTCCCCTTGACCGAGGGCAGATCCGCAGGGCTGAGAGGTGACGCTCCCAAAGAGGGAGTCTCAAGGAAGGAATTCCTCCTGCCTCGCTTCCAGAGTTGAAAGCACGGAGGCCGTCGGTTCTGCAAAGAGGAGCAGTCGAGCGCGGGCAAGCAGCTGATGAAAATAATTGTCCTCTCACAGCCCTGCGCCCAGGGGCGCGTGCACACACGCACATGCACACGCACACGCACACACAAAACTTGCTTCATCTAGCTGCCCAACCTTAGTATTCCAGGCATGCGATTTTCAACAACTTGCTTGACACAATAACAAAGACATTTAAATGCCAGGACGCAGACTTCACTTTTTAACCTGCTGAGAGGAGCTAGTTTCAAAGCTTCCCCGCCGCGAATAAACTGACAAAAAAATATGGGGTGCACTTATAAATTAAACACCTTACCCTCAAAGCGATATGCGTTAATCAGGTTTCTAAGGCAATAGCCATCTCTGTCTTTTCCTATTCACCCAAATAATGCCACAAGAAGGAACCCCTTTACACAAGAGAGCTGGAGAGAAAAAAAAAGAATTATACCCATTGCTAGTAAAAATCATCTTAAATCAATAGAGCACCACTTGAACTTGAGTTTCCATTGTTTCACTGAATCATCAATGTTTTTAATTAAACAGAGCTACCCTTTCTGTTAAAACATTACATAAAAGGGTTAGGTTTCTACTTTTGTTGAGGCAGCTGGCGTTTGTTGGCTGTTGTGTTTGAGCAACAGACTGTTCAATAGAAGAGAGAAATAGCTCAACGCGCTCTTAATAGACCTGTTTCAACAATGTACCTTGAAAAGGAATACATTGTGTTATTGTGTTAGTTTGCTACAAACCTATTAAAAGAAAAATAGCATCCATCAGGTCTAACAAAATGCATTTGTATTATACATACTTATCTGCTTCTAATACACTTCTTGGCACAATGTCTAGAATTCAACTAGATCATCAAGAGCTGGACAGAAGAACACATACCAGTTAGGTAATGATACACGGGCTAAAAATAAATCCAAAAAGGAAGGTCTAAGACTGCAATGGCTTTTTATTTATCATGAGAGACGAGACACAGGCAACCCTATTTCAAATGAATATGTATTGCAAAAGTGTGGACTACTATGACAAAAACAATTTTAAAATATTCAAATTTGTTAAATAACCTAGCATGGGAATATTGATTGAAGTCCCATATTTAGAATGAAACTAATGTACTTTCGATAGCAGTTGACTTCAGAAAAGGGCTCAGGGCAGAAGTGCATTTTTAAAACAGAATTAAACAATGCAAAGAGCCCGGTTCTTTAGGGAAATGCGTGAAACAAACAAATCGAAAGCAAGGGTTCCAGCCAAGAGGTTGGGGAGCAGCGATGTCTGGCAATATGAAAGGAAGTGCTTCTTGAAAGCGCTCTCTTAAAAATGACTTTTAAACTTCTTTCATTGAATTTTAAACACAGAACGAAATGAAGCAAAGAAATAGGTGACTTTGCCACTGTGAGACAGGATATACGGGATGTTTTAGGAAGGGCTGCCACTTGGACCACAAACCTTAGATAAACACAGTGACAACTGATGAAGTTAATTTAGCTCTGAGATTTGCTTAGCAGAAAAGACACCCAAAGTAGCATCTGTCACAAGGAGACATCTTTTGCTTTCACAAAAGGCAGTCACTTTGGTCTCCAACCTCCAAGCACCCTTCAACTTTCAAGTGCAAAAATGTTGGGGCACAAGGGAATAGTACACTACCTACAAATGAACTCAATTGTCAAAAAAAAAAAGCTTGCATAAATTACAATAACACCCTTTGCGAGATATCCATGTTAACAAATAGATAAAGCAATATTTTGCCCAATAAAGTCAATGTTTTTTACATTTCTGCATTAGTAAATAATCATGTGAAGATTTAGAAAAATGTCACTCAAAACTAGATGATAGTTTTGCCATATTATAAAATAGCTATGTTAGACCTTTCTGGAAGTCATTTGAAACCAGATGACTGATATGATTTCCCTCTTCAGTAAAGACATTTTCTGTGCTCAAGTAGGATGTGTATACTGGGAGGTAGTTGAGATGTGTTGGATTTATTCTGTAAGACTTTTCACTGATAAAGTCTCCTTTCTAGCCAAAATCAATTTTTTAATTAATTCCCTTGGATTAAAAAAATGGAAATGAAATCATAAACCCCAAATGACTTATTATGAAATTAGTTTCTCATAAAATTACTAGAAGAGTTGACATTTTCAAGGTGAGGTGGTTTGGGTTTTTTCTCTTCTTTTTTGATGTATCAGATAATCCACCAAAGATGACGAGACATTCACAATAATTGGTTTGGCCATGACATGAAATGTTGTTACCAAAGTTTTGTAAAAAGCCTTTAACTTTCATTTAGACCTTTTAGAAATATTAGTGCATCAGAAGTTAAGCTAACTGGAGGGAAATATTCAGTGCATTTTAATTTGAAGACTGTTCATACAAAGAATCACAAAGAGATCATTTGAAAATCCAGCAGAGGAAAAACGTATTTCAGAGGAAGATTGTAATCTGATTCCCTGTTTTGTTCTTATTAAAAATCCTTGATTCTTCACTCTTGCAAAGAGTTTTCAATAATATAGGAAGGCTAAATATTTTCATTTGTTTTTCTTAAGTAAAAAGAACAACAAATAGTCTGTGTTATAATTTATATCCCTTTAAAAAACAGGACAAAGAGGATCACACATAGCTTATTTTCTATTTGGCCCCCCAAATTCTTCCTAGAAAGTGACTTCTAGCCTGTTAATTCATTGTCACTAATACCTAGAGAAGTTTCAACCAAGCAAATCATTATAAAAAATAGTCTTTCCTGTTGCTGATCCTAAGCAGCATCTAATTTGAAAGATTCTTTAGAGCACATTTTCAAAGCATCAAGCCTCTTACCAGCTTCTTGGGCTGCCTTAGGAAAGCAAATAAATATCATTTCAGATTTCCTTTTGCCTTCTTTTGCCTTTTGGCTCAGAAATATGGGAAGTAAGAGGGGTTGATATTTTAAAAACATTTCTACCACACGTGATTATTTCAATGCCATTCTCTGGTGTTGTGTCTGAAAAAAGTGTGGCCGAGCCTGCTGCCCGCAGCGCCAGACATTCAGCCGGATCCACCCCTGGGCACAGTCGTCAAAGGGAAAAGATTCAGCTTCCAAACTTGATTAAAAACAGCCTAAGAGTTTCTGCCCCGTTAAAGAACTGTGTGGTTTGAGAAGCTGAGTAAACTGCCTCGAGAGAGGAGTGGCTGGGGTCTATATCCTTTTCATACAGGAGCGGAGAGAAGCTCGAAAAAAGCAGTAGATTCTGGGCTGCAGAAGAACAGCTTGTCCCTCCCAAATCTGCAGGTAAAATCCACTTTATACAACTTAGGTACTGAGAAAGAGCAGTTTTACCTTGTAATTTTTCACCTTAATCTAAAGGGAAAATGGAAATATATATACACACCCGAAGACCTACCAAGATGCTTTGGAAATGTTACCTTGTTTCTGTGTTTTGGGTTTTTGTTTGTTTGGTTTTGTTTTGGTTTTTATGCTTCCTTTTGATAAATACTTCAAAATATTCTTCTCCACCTGAAGTATTCTGGTACAATTAAAAGAAAAATACTGAGATGGAAAAATGAACTAGAAATGAAGGTGTGTAGGCTAGTGAATAAAATAGATGCCTGTCAGCATCTTAAAGATTTGTTGTTTTTGCTTGTGATATTTTTATGGTGAAAACCAAAGACATACAAACAGGAATACAAACATGAAGAGAAGTGGGAGGTTCCCTGATGTGTCTGAATTAAAAAAATGAAAATTGCCTGTTTTCCCCTTCAATTTTAAATTTTACTCCAGAAAGTGATACAACTTATTTTTTTCATGGGCACAGGAGGAGGAACATATGATACATTTGGGGATTTTTCAGTAGAGCTGTGTTTAGTTTTAATTTTCCTGTATTTTAAAATAAACACTTTGACCAAAGCATGTTTGATCTTTGCAAGAAGGAAATATACATTGTAAAGGAATGTGCAGCAGTTGGGTATGAAAATGGGGTTGTGACTCACAGCTGCAGGCAGAAAAAAAAGGCGTCGTGGTGTCAGCCAGAGGTGTTCAGTCTAATAATTCAAGCTGTAAACTGTATCCCCTAAAATTACCTACATAATAAATCATTGTGTGAAGAAAAAAAGTTTGGACTGAAAAGTGTAAGTGAAACAGAATCCTCAGGAGACTTCAGTGCTGGGACCTATTGGCAATGATGTGAAATATGGGTTTATTTTGTCCAAAACTTTAAGGATCAGAATAATACTGGAAATTATTCTCATACAGCTGATTTTTTTTGGTCTTGGGTTTCAACACATTTCTACATAGTATGTTGCAGAAGGGGGCTTGTATTTTTTTTCTTGCCTGATCACACAGCTGAAACTGTTTTTATGGGATTTACAGTCAATTTATTCAGCTTCAAGAGAAAACTAAATTCAATAATGGCTTTATTTTAAGAAAAATTGTATAACTAAGTCGTCAAATGCTTATCAAGAACGGAGGCAATAATCTTTCTAGAAGTTCCTGTCTCAGATTTCATTGTTGTTTATTGGTACCAAGGAAAACACTGCATTTGTGTAAACTAGTGAATTAACTTGCCTAAGAATTCACTAATGGATTGAAACACTTAGACACTTAGGTTAGCAAAGCCAGTGTCAAATCCTGGAGACTTGAGAGAGGAGTACGTTTGGTGATGGAATGCACCAGTTTGACGTAGAAAAGAACTGGGTGCCTGGAGAAAGGATGCAATTGTCAAGAGGAAGTTTAAAGGCCAAGGACACACGAAGTCTTTGAAACAATGAGGGTGAGAAGTCAAAAAGCAGACCCGACAAAGCCACATTGAAACAATTTATTTTATAGGATCCCCTACATTTCCAGAATTAGTGAGCAGAAGAAGCGCCATGCTGGGAACGCAGGCTGTGGGCTCTCGCGCTCCGCCGGCACTGCGAGAGGGAGAAAGTCAAGTTGACACGGGGCTCTTTCGCCTGGGCATTTCAAATAAAAATATAAGGAGGGGGGCGGGGAGAGAAGGGGACAACGAAGCTCGAAAACACTTGACTCCGACGAAGTCTGAGCTAAAG